>NW_027502985.1:0-43763 GCF_021521415.1 Bidens hawaiensis
GCCCCGCATGGCAGCGGCAATGAAAGAAATGCAAGAGACTAGTGAGCAACAAACCAAGGTTATGATGAAGATGCAAGCCGAGATGATAGACTTGCAAGAGCAACTCCAAGAAGCAAGGACCCGAACCGAAATAGCCTTAGAACGTTGCGATATCCTACAAATGCAACTTGCCAGAACGTAGCAGAACCTGAGGCAGAGCCCGAGGCAGAGCCTGATGTAGAACCTGAAGAAGATCCCGAAGAGGAGCCTGAGGAGGATCCCGAGGAAGATCCCGAAGAGGAGCCCGAGGAGGAACCTGAAGAAGAACCGGAGGAAGAACCGGCTGAGCCAGAGGCACACTCAGAGGTGTCCCCAGACGATGTGCCAATGTGCAAATTCTTGGATTGGAACTGGCTAACGCTATGAACTGAGAGGAGTTCAAGAACATGATGCGAGAAGAGTACTGTCCTAGGGAGGAGATTGCAAAGTTAGATAAGAGTTTTTGGTCATTAAAGATGGTGGGCTCGGAAATCGAAGCCTACACTACTCGTTCGCACGAGTTGGCTGTGATGTGTCCGCGGATGGTGGATCCGCCGAGCAAGAGGATAGAAATGTACATTGATGGTTTAGCACCGCAAATTCAGGCATGGTGACGTCTTCCAGACCAGCCACGATCCAACAAGCGATCTGTTTAGCTCACAAACTGACGGATCAGGCTGTGACCCAAGGTGCGTTACCACCTAGGGGTTCGACCACTAAAGCCCGTGACAACCCGAGTAATGACCACGTCAGCAACAGTAACAACAACAGCAACCCAAACAGCGGGAAGAGAAAGTTTGACAACACCAGATCTTCATCCTCAAACCTCCCACCGCAACACCACTACCGTAAGCCCGAATTTACTCGGAGTTTCAACACTCAGAATCACAACAACAACAACAACAACAACGGTAAGCGGGCAGGTTTCGAGCGGATATGCTGGGAAATATCCAAAGTGCAACAGGTGCAACTTTCATCATGTTGGTCAGTGTGACCGTGTCAAGTGTCAAAGATGCGGAAAGATAGGTCACCAAGCGAAGGAATCTAGAGAAGACCTTGCGGCGAAGGGTGCTCCTAAGCCACCGATGACGACTAAGGGATGTTTTGAATGTGGACAGGAAGGCCATTTCCGGAAGGATTGCCCCAAGCTGAAACATAATGACAACAATGGGGGCAATGGAAGTGGCAGTAACGGTGGAGGAAATGGCAAAGGAAGAGCGTTTGTGATTGGATCGGGTCAAGCCCGCAGAGATCCGCATGTGGTGTCTGGTAAGTTTCCCGTAAACGATTGTTTTGCTTCTGTTTTGTTTGACACTGGAGCTGATAGGAGTTTTGTGTCAAAGGCCTTTAGCCAACTTTTAAACCTTACTCCAACCCCGTTAGACGCTAAGTTTCCTGTTGAATTAGCTAACGGTAAAACTATAATAACAACTCATATATTTGCGGGATGTAAGTTGAAACTGTCAGGTCATGTCTTTGACATCGACCTTATTCCTTTTACGCTTAGTAGTTTCGATGTCGTTGTCGGCATGGACTGGTTATCCGAGAACCGAGCGGAGATTATATGCCATGATAAGATAGTCCATATTACCACCCCTTCCGGCGAGATCATTTCGGTCCGAGGCGAGAGAAGCGGCATGACCACCAGCGTCATTACCCTTATGAAGGCACAGAAGTATTTACGAAAGGGTCATCCGGCAATTTTGGCGCAGATTGTTGAGAAACCCGCGGAGGAGAAACGAATTGAAGACATACCGGTTGTGCGAGACTTCCCGGAAGTTTTCCCGGAGGATTTGCCTGGACTCCCTCCTATTCGTCAAGTCGAATTTCAAATCGAGTTGACACCCGGTGCAGCACCCATAGCACGAGCCCCGTATCGACTCGCACCGGCGGAACTTCAGGAGTTGTCCACTCAGTTGCAAGATTTGTTGGATAAAGGTTTTATCCGACCTAGCTCATCGCCATGGGGAGCCCCTGTCTTGTTTGTCCGAAAGAAAGACGGGACTTTCCGAATGTGCATCGACTACCGGGAGTTGAACAAGATGACGGTCAAGAACCGTTATCCTTTACCCCGAATTGATGATTTGTTTGACCAGCTTCAGGGATCGAGTTACTACTCGAAGATCGATCTACGATCCGGTTATCACCAGCTGAGAGTGCGCGAAGAAGATATTTCAAAAACGGCTTTCAGAACACGGTATGGTCACTACGAGTTTTCGGTTATGCCTTTTGGCCTAACCAACGCACCAGCCGTATTTATGGATCTCATGAATCGAGTATGCAAGGCGTACCTCGACAAGTTCGTGATTGTTTTCATCGATGATATTCTCGTCTATTCCAAGAACGAGACTGACCACGAAGAGCACTTAAGGATAATTCTGGAACTACTGAAGAAGGAACAACTGTATGCTAAACTCTTGAAATGTGAATTTTGGCTTCGCGAGGTTCACTTTTTAGGACATGTGATCAACGAGAATGGTATCCATGTCGATCCCGGTAAGGTAGAGGCCATCAAAAACTGGGAAGCACCTAAGACTCCGACTGAGGTGCGACAATTCCTAGGACTGGCCGGCTACTATCGGCGTTTCATCGAGGGATTTTCAAAGATTGCTCAACCCCTCACCGCTTTGACTCACAAGGGCACTAAGTACAACTGGGGTGACGCGCAGGAATCCGCTTTTCAACTGTTGAAAACCAAGCTTTGTAGCGCCCCTATTTTAGCCCTCCCCGAGGGAACAGAAAATTTTGAGGTACACTGTGACGCATCTATACAAGGTCTCGGTTGTGTGCTGATGCAACTCGAGAAGGTTATAGCCTACGCCTCTAGACAACTACGGGTTCACGAGAAGAACTACACGACCCACGATTTGGAACTCGGAGCTGTAGTGTTTGCTCTTAAGATATGGAGGCATTACTTGTACGGTACCAAGTTTACCATTTACACCGACCACAAGAGTCTCCAACATATCTACGATCAGAAGGAGCTGAACATGCGACAGCGTCGTTGGGTCGAGCTGCTTAAAGATTATGATTGTGCCATCAAGTACCACCCTGGCAAGGCCAATGTGGTGGCCGACGCCCTCAGCAGAAAAGAAACGGATAAACCCAGACGGGTGAGAGCATTGCAACTCACGATTCATGCCAGCTTACCCGATCAGATTCGCGATGCGCAACTGGAAGCTTTGAAAGATGATAATCTTCCATCGGAACTCATGCGGGGCATGAGCGAGCAACTTGAAACCAGATCGGACGGGGTCCGATATTTTGAGAACCGGATTTGGGTTCCACGATACGGAGAGTTGAGAACTCTAGTGATGGACGAAGCTCACAAGTCCCGATATTCTATCCACCCTGGCTCAGATAAAATGTATCATGATTTAAAGGAACTTTACTGGTGGCCGAACATGAAAGCCGACATTGCCACCTACGTGAGCAAATGCTTGACTTGTGCCAGAGTCAAGATAGAATACCAGAAACCATCTGGTCTACTGCAACAACCGGAACTCCCAATGTGGAAATGGGAACACATCTCAATGGACTTTATTACGGGTTTGCCAAAGACACCGACGGGATGCGATACCATCTGGGTGATCGTTGACCGGTTGACTAAATCGGCGCACTTCCTAGCGATTAAGGAAACAGACAAAATGGAAAGACTGTCTCGTGTCTACATGAAGGAAGTAGTGTCGAGACACGGAGTGCCTGCCTCGATCATTTCCGATCGAGATTCTCGTTTTACCTCACACTTTTGGAAGTCGCTGCAAAGCGCACTGGGCACACGTCTCGATATGAGTACCGCATACCATCCTCAGACGGATGGGCAAAGTGAACGGACTATTCAGACCCTGGAGGATATGTTGCGTGCATGCGTCTTAGATTTCGGAAAAAGTTGGGAACCCCACTTACCCTTGGTAGAGTTTTCGTATAATAACAGCTACCACGCAAGTATTAAGGTAGCGCCGTTTGAAGCGCTGTACGGACGGAAGTGTCGATCACCACTCTGCTGGGCAGAGGTGGGTGATAGCCAAATCACTGGTCCGGAACTGGTACTCGAAACCTCGGAAAAGATTGTTCAAATCCGAAATCGCATGGCAGCAGCACGAGATCGCCAAAAGAGTTACGCCAACAAGCGCCGAAAACCTCTCGAATTTCAAGTAAACGATCGAGTGTTACTCAAAGTCTCCCCTGGAAAGGTGTGGTTCGCTTTGGTAAGCGAAACAAACTCAACCCACGATATGTTGGTCCGTACCGGATAACTGAGCGCATTGGTCCGGTGGCGTACCGACTGGACCTACCAACAGAACTCAGTGGCGTACACGATGTATTCCACGTATCAAATTTGAAGAAATGCCTATCTGATGAAACCCAAGTAGTCCCTTTGGAGGAACTACAAGTTGATGAACAGTTACGGTTCATTGAGGAACCAGTCGAGGTTTTGGATTGGGAAACCAAAACGCTCAAACACAGCAAAATTCCAATTGTTAAGGTTCGTTGGAACTCGAGACGTGGACCGGAGTTCACATGGGAACGCGAGGATCACATGATGAAAAAGTATCCTCACCTTTTTGAAGGGCTAACCAAACACCGAAAACCGCGAAACCCGGCAAACCGTCAAACATCACCGGAGGTATGAACTAAATTTCGGGACGAAATTTCTTTCTACTAGGGGATGATATGACAAACTGAAAATCTTTCTTACTTTTTCAGGCTCTCATCACGACTTGACTCAAATTTTCGGGACGAAAATTCTTTAACATGGGAATGATGTGACAATCGTCAATTTCAGGTTAACCCCGTTAACTCAACTCCGTCAATTCAAACTTTAAGATCGTTGAATCTATAACGCACACTTCATTACATTTAAACTAGGGTTTAAATGACGCTTAACACTTACTACATGTGTAGTCTTTCGGGATTTGCACCGAAACGCAAACGAGTTGACGCGAACGATTGATAAATAAACGACAAACGTCAAAACACTAATTATGTGATTATTATGTGTTAGATATATGTGTGTTACTTGATTGTTATGTGGAATGTTAAACAAGAAACAAGAACCAACTAGTTTAGGCTAGAGATGTAACACTTGAAAGATTAGGGGCTAGAGTGTAACTTGTATATCTATAAATATAACCTTAACTACAAACCCTAACCTATTTTATTAACCTACAACCCGATCGGCCTCCCCCTTGCTCTCTCTTGGCTGCCGTCCACAAACACACACACATACACCATCAATTCAAGCCTTTGATTGAAGAACAAAGTGCTAGGAAGGTATATTTGATCATCCTTCACATCCTTGTTGATTGAATTTGATGTTTGTTGGGTTAATAACAAACCCTAGCTGGCCGATTTTGTTCATGCATATGATTAATATGATTGTTGTTATTTGAATAATGAATTGATAACTAGTTTGATAGTATTGCATGTTAATTGTTGTGTTCTTGATTTGAATTAAAACACAAACCCTAATCTTGTATGTATGGTGTGATTGATATGCATGGATAGTAGTTATAGTGTCTAGAGGGTTATATGGATGCATGATAGTTCATAGATTGTTATTATGATGAGTTTTGATGTGAACAGATTCTGGACAGAACGTATATACGATGTTTAACTGACTGTAACGAAGTGTAAACGTGAAAATTGATTGAGATTGTGGGTACTGCAGTAAACTAGGTTGAGTCTAGTTTCTATGAAGTATAAATTCGTAATTTTTGGATAAGTGGAAGTATACTTTTATGATTTTACAAAAACGTGATGCAAAGCTGAGCTGTTAGACCTGCTGTTAGGTTATGTTGTAAATGTTATATCTCATGAACTACGAGACCAATTGGGTTGGTTCCACTTCTGGAGGTTGACTCACTGAGTTAGGAACCAAACCCAAGTGGTCTTGCATTTATTGGATTTTTCGTTTAACGGAATTGCAAATAACATTCTGATGTGCATGAATCTGACTGATATGAGTTTACTGTAGTGTTTTGATCATTATGAGCAATCTATATGGAATAAAAATAAGATAAAATATGTTCTGGAAACCTAAGATATGTATGCTTCTGTGGTAATTTTTGGTGAATTAATTGAGACGTTATAATCGGTGAACTAGTGCAATCTTTCAAGTAGAAATTCTGTCATAACGAAACTAGCTGCTGAGTTGTATAGGAATGCATGAAATATGATAGTTTTTATATAATTGTTGTATTTTGACCAAAATACCCTTGCGGGGAATAGTTGCTAGTTGATTGCCATGAATTGACCAAATTGCCCTTATGGGGAATAATTGCTAATAAGTATGTTATTAATACATGATACGAAAGTAATTGCTCACCCACGTATCGTATCACAATTGTACTTGTTTAAGTCACACACGATTCACAAACGAAACACGAAATCTGTTACGTGCATAGGTATTATGTGCCGAGTCTAGAGACTCGTTAAACGTTCCGATACTTAGAAAAATCTCTTTGTTATTTTAGAACGCTAGAGAGTTTTCTACGACGCGCATCACTTGGTGATCTAGATCGGATATTCTTCGCAAACAGTGAGTTCACTTACCCCACTCTTAAACTGCTTTCAAACGTTTTTCAATTGGGGGAGATAACATACTCCGATAAACATATTTTCTGAGATAAACGCATATGAAAGATTTTGTTATAAATTATATATCACTTGTAAAGGCTAAACGGCATACGTAACATTTGAAGTCCCACACATCGGACCGGTTAATATTTGGAATAGCGAGTCACTTTTGGGTAGTACTACTGGGTTTGACAAACCCCACCCGACGCTAAGCTCAACTGGAGGTTGAGTGGGTGTAAATTTTGGCTAACACTTACCATGGTCTGGAGGACCTGGTGACGGGCACTTGATAAACAGTCAGCTTCGGTCGCGAACCACTTAGCGATACTTGTTGTATAGATTAGCTACCTATCGATATATAATTTGACATAACACTATCTGGTAATGCAAAACACTTAAACGCTGTAACGTAGTTACACACTCAAACGCTGTAACGTGGTTACACACTCAAACGCTGTAACGTGGTTACACACTCAAACGTCGTAACGAGGTTACGCAACACTGAAACGCCGTAACGAGGTTACGCAAAACGCTAAACGATTTATCTTATTTAACTTGTGAACTCACCAACCTTGTGTTGACACTTTTAGTATGTTATTCTCAGGTAGCCGAGGCGGGCGCGCGGTTTAGGAGCATGCATTAATGAAAACACTTTTATTCTGCAAACTTAATTTTAACAGTTACATTTGGTTTTAAGTCGTCCTGCGTGACGCAACTTTTGAATTAAGGTTTTACGCTTCCGCACTTACTTTCATTTAAACGTTTTTCTTTGGTTTGGTTATAACTAATGATTCCGATCCTGCCAGTTCACACCCTCTGACGGTAAAACTCCGTTAGTGGATTTTGAGGGTGTGACATCATACCACCCTCCACCCACATACCAAGAAGGTGTTTGTTATAATTGAATCTCGTAAAGCGTGACGACGAGTACTGAAGATTTGGCGTTCCTCGGTTTGCGTGTCGAGAAAAGAAAAGTAGTGTCGGAATGCTGCTCAAGTCCCTAGGGTTTCCATATGCCACTGAGGTTAGGTTAAGCCTTAAGTCGAGGTTATACTCGATACCTAGATAAAAGAAAAGAAAATAAAACATAACAAATAAACGAATGAAAGAATGATATTGTGATAACATATATATGTGTGTAAGTATATATGTATATTCTTTGTTATGAAAATATTATTTAATGAATAAAGAGTATTCTTAAATAATAAAAGAAAAGACTACGTTTCTTGGAGAAGAAGAAACGTCGGGTTTTCAGTATAAACTAAAGGTTTATAATTTACTTTTAAACTAAAGGTTTTCAAGTAAATAAGAATTGAACTAAAGGCTCAATCGAGGATTGAGATATAAGACTAAAGGTCTTAAGCCGGATCATGTATCCGACTAATAAATATTTATACTCGTACTATAGGTGCGAGATAAAGAAAAGGGAAAGACCCTAGGACGGTGAGTGAATCCGATCCTAAAGAGACAAGGTGAATACGCCCCCAAACTTTTAAACTTATTTTCAAACGAGTCAACTTGTTATATGAAATTGTTTACAAGGAACTATGTGTTCCTAAAACCGTTATAACTATGGGTATGAACCTAGCCCTCAGGCTGTGGTATACGTATGTCTGGATCCTTACATAGGTGGTACTATGCGATGTATGGGAAAGATCGCACCACCCTTGGTCGTAGGACGCTCTCCTGCAGGGAGTACGACCGTATGTGTATATTTACAAGTACTTAACTAAGTCGAACGCTGCGGTGTTTGCTGAGGTGACCTAGTGTAGAGGCTCTAGTTTATAATGTGTTATTTGACTTTGTTATTCCTAAGCCACGTTGGGCCGAGGCAGGCGTAGTCTCGAGGGGTAATAAAGTAAAAGAAGTTATTTTGCGTCAGCGTGTTCACCAGCATTCGTTGCTGACGTATTTTCTTACATTTTGCAGGTGAATAATGATAGCGCTTGGAAGTGTCGAAGTGCTATAAATATCCGATGGCTCGGATTGTTTTGTAATAACTTAATATGGTGGTTTGTAAATTATAAACACATAAATATTTTGTAATAACTTAAACAGGTGTTTTATAATCCCGTCTTTTGAATGTATATATATAAATTACACTTTCGATCCTTAAAGTTTTATAAGTCTTCCGCAAATTAACATAACTCTGATTTATTTACAAATACGATACCAACTTATGGGTCGCACTCCTAGGCCTAGATTGGGGGTGTGAAAACCGGAACCGAACCGGTGCCTCAGAATCGCTAATTTGTGTACCAGTTCGGTTCTCAGAATTTGCATTAAACGGTTCCCGGTTTGGTTCCGGGTAAAACCTGCGGTTCTAGACTTGGAACCGAAAAACCGAAATATTCAAAACGTTTTTAAATTTACCAATCCCCATTTTTATAGAGTAACTTATTAACCGGCACCCATTTAATCATTTTTTAATTCAAATCTTCTTTAATATAAAATGATCAATTTTGGTTTAAGCTATCAAGGTAATTTAATATAAAATGATATGATCTTACATTAATCTATCGTTGCTAATGATTTATTTAAATTCAACACTTAGGGTTTAATAACGGATGTTCATGTTGCAATCTAAATTAGTTATACCGTGAAAGAAGACATACAATTGTATAAACTTGTTTTGCAAAGTTTGCATAACTCATTTGATAAATAAATGATAGAACCGGTTCTAGCCAGAACCGCTTAGCGAGAACCGGATTTAGCGGTTCTGGAACCGAACCGGTTTACTATAATAGGTTCCGGTTCCGGTTCAATTTTTCACTCATTTTCGGTTCCGGTTCCGGTTCGGTTCTTGCGGTTCTGAACCGTTGCACAGCCCTACTAGTTTGTATCCCTCGTAGTATCGGGGTTGTTTAAAATTTTCATTTTCTAATATTGTGAATGTATTTTTTTGGATTTTAGTTTATTTATTGTAAGAACTAAGAAGTTAATAATTTACTTAAACTTGTTTTGACTAATTTATGTTGGGTTATGTTTATTTTTTAATGAAACTTTAAATGACTTATCTACTTAATTTTTATATTTATTCGTTTATGTTCATTTGTTATAATTTGGATATTAATTTGTGAAACTTTTTATTTAAGTTAAACTTGAAACAAAAAGGAATCTTGTAACTAAATCCATTTTAAGAAATTAAATCAAGGTTTGATTACAGGGTTTGTTTTACATTTACGTTTCTAATTTTTATATAATTCTTTTTTGTATTTTTAATTTTATTTATTATAAGGAAACAAATAATATATTTAGGGTTTGATGATGAAAGGGTTTCACAAATAAATAAGATGTTATAACTTGTTTAAAAGCTATCTAGGTTTGATGAGGCCCATGACCCTCATATTTTTGTTTTTTATTCTAAAATTGTTTCATAATTATAAATAATATCTTTTTAAAAAAATCAGATATTAATTTTTATTACATCCCTATTTTATAATTAAAATGTTTCACAAAAAATTGAGATGTTATAACCTGATTTAAAAGTTATTTGGGTTTGATGAGACCCATGCCCGCTTATTTTTTTACTATAAAATTATTTTTTTAATTATAAATAATATATATCTTTTTTAAAGAAACCAAATATTAATTTTAGTAAATCCCTATTTTATAGGATTTTCATATCAAATATTTGGTGATATTACTTTTTAATTTAATGAGATGTTACAACCCGTTTAAAGATTATATAGGTTTGGTGGCACTCATACCCGTGAATTCGGGTCAAATGCATGAGAAATTTTCATTTACAAATAATGCAATTTGGTGGCTTGAGAGAATGTAGGACGCAACCAGAGATGTTTTATTTAAAGGTTTTGTTTACATATATTACTAGTTAGTATCCCCCGTAGTACGGGGGTTTTTTAAAATTTTCATTTCTAATATTGTGAATATATTTTTTTTTAGATTTTAGTTGATTTATTGTAAGAAGTAATAGTATACTTGAACTTGTTTTGATTACTTTATGTTGGGTTATGTTTACTTTTTAATGAAACGTTGAATGACTTATCTACTTAATTTTTATATTTATTCGTTTATGTTCATTTATTATAATTTAGATATTATTTTGTGAAACTTTTCATTTAAGTTAAACTTAAAAGAAAAAAAGAATCGTGTAACTAAATCCATATTGAGAAATTAAATCAGGGTTTGATTACGGGGTTTGTTTTACATTTTACGTTTCTAATATTTATATATTTTTTGTATTTTAATTTTATTTATTATAAGGAAATGAATAATATATTTAGCGTTTGATGATGAAAGAGTTTTACAAATAAATAAGATGTTATAAGTTATAACCTGTTTAAAAGCCATCTGGGTTTGATGAGATCCGTGACCCGCTTATAATTTTTTTTACTATATAATTATTTCATAATTATAAATGATATCTTTTTTAAAAAAATCGGATATTATTTTTTATTATATCCCTATTTTATAAGATTTTCATATCAAATATTTGGTGCGATTAATTCTTAATATAATGACATGTTATAATCCGTTTAACGGTTATCTGTAGGGGTGACAATCTTGACCCAAACCCTTTCAAATGAGTCAATTTGAGTTGTTTAAAAATTAAATGAGTTGGTTTGGGTAAAAGGTTTTAACTAAATGGGTTAAAATGAGTCATTTGAAATTATATCCTTTTTATTTTCGGGTCAAAATGGATCGGCAAGTTAAAAAAAATGGGTCAATGTGGGTTAGTGTCATAAGGACTCGTTTTTGTCCGTGTTTTCAGTTTCGTTTTTGTTCGGTTTGAATTCTTTTAGTTTCGTTTTAATTGTTTTTTTCGATTTTGATTGATGTGGTTCGGTTTTGGCTTTTTGTTTCACTTTCATCGATTTTTTCAGTTTCGGTTCGATTGTCGGTAGGTTTTTTTTATTTTATGGAACAAGGACAACGTAGAAAACATTTTAGTGAATATACCTTTTTTGTTTATGATTTATATTTTGAGTTATAATTTTTTTATTATTATTTTTGAATATTTATTTGAGGGTTTTTTATCTTAATTAGAAAACCCCTCAAAAAAATAACTAAAAATCATAACTTAAAATATAAATTCGGAGAGCATGCGGTTCATTGCAAGGAGATGCCTGGGTTCAAATACCGACATGATTGGGTGCGGGACGTTCTTTGGGACATCTTAAGGCGAGCTGGGATATCAGCTAAAAAGGAAGCCCCCGTAAACTTCCTTACAGACCCCACGGAAGGGAGATCCACTCTACGACCGGCATATTTGCTCGTCTTTGGTTGGGCCGGGGGAAAACACGCTTGTGTTGACCCCACATGGGTATCTCCTTTAGCTGGTTTGAGGGATAATGGGTTTGTAGCTGGGCAAGCAATGAAAATGGCTGAAACGAAGAAGGTGGAGAAACATGCTAAAACCTGCGAAGAGAACCAACATGTTTTTGTTCCTCTTGCTTTTGATACCTTTGGCTCCTTGGCACCGGAAGCTATCCGTTTCCTAACCAGGGTCCAACGGGTTGTGCATGGAAATGTGTCGACTCCAAAGGGGCAGAGGTATGTCTTTAGCAGGTTAGGGTTTGCAATTCAGAAAGGGGTGGCGGCGCAGTTTGTTGCCCGTCTACCTGCTATGTTGATGTAATATCTATGTTTCTATATAATGAACAACTCTACGAAATCAAATTAAAATATAAATAGAAAACAAAAAATCTTAAAAAACTAAAATGTTTCGGCCGTTATTCTCGATCACAAAAAAAAAAATCAAAACCTGGTTCGACCTTAACCTGTTCCTACCCAAACCAAAACAACCATTTTTTTAATTGACTTGTTCTGACCAAAACTCATTTTGACCCAAACTCGTTTTGACCCATGACTCGTTCGATCCAACCCAACCCAACCCAATCGCCACCTCTAGTTATCTGGATCTGATGAGACTTATACCCGTGATTCGGGTCAAATGCATGAGAAGCCATCATTTACAAATAAAGCAATTTGGTTGCTTGAGAGAAAATAGGGAGGTTTCTTTTATGTATATTTAAGATAAGATTTAAAATTAAGATTAAGATAAGATAATTAGTCCAAGAAGTAGTGGACTAGAAAATAAATAAAATTTTAACTTTAAATAGCGTTAATAAAATATTTGTTAGCTTATAATACTTCAATTTTATTTTCTAATGATACTTTCAATAAACTATCATGTGCGCGAATAACATATAGAAACCAAATGTCATAGCATCAAAATTATATAAAAACTCAGTAAGAGATGTTTAAGTAAAACAATTTGAAGTTTAATTGCTCCATCATTTTATTCTTGTCCACATTGCTAATCTTAAAAAAGTGTTTTTTACTAAATAGTTTTAAATAAATTAATCGGCTTTTTAAGATTTCAATAAGCTCAACACGTTTTACAAGTACCCGTTCCATTAACTAATACACAATGAAATTTTCTTCTTATTCTTGTATATATATGCACACCACACACACGACTATTAAACCTGAGCAATGCAAGTATGCAACAACGACGAATAGTTTCAATTTACAAACATATCCGTCTAGCAGCGTGTCATGTACATTGATCGTCAATATATGAAGATTGTGAAATGGAGGAGCGGTAAATAATTGATTGTGAGTGACGTGGTTGTTCGAGAATGAAAATAAAGAATTTATTCAAAGACAACTTAATCAAGAAAGCCTACAACTTCATCGATGTTAACAAACTAAACAATACAACTAATATAAATAAAGTTAGCTAAGTAGTATAATATCTGATTAATATAGACAAATTAAATTATATAAAACGTAGTCCGCGATTAGTAACTGGTCCTCTAACGTACCAGTTCCAAACCGGTTCGCTTTTGGTTCATATGTTTTGTTCACTTAACCGGTTTCGATCTCCACCTTTAGATGAATTGGTGAATATATTTCTATGCTTTTAGGATGGGATGGAAAATGTGATGTCAGGCCAGTGTGGAAGACAGATAGAGTTGTAAGATGGAAATAATTGGGAGGATGTACTCCCACCACCCTTAGACTGAAGCACCAAGTTCCTTTATTGACCACCAACAAGTCTTCCGAATTTCATAAGGTTTGATTTCGATATACACTCAATGGTAGCTATTGTTTCATGATATTCGCAAATGGATTAGTTATAATAGAGTTCCATCACAAATCATTGAAAGATTATTTATTAATATGGCGTACGGTCCCAACATATGTTTCCTTGTATTTTAACTTATATAGATATTAAAAATAATAACTTTTTAAGTAAAATTAATTAATGAAGGAATCAAGAAAAGAGAAGAGGCGATTAAAGGTAACATAGAGTTAGCAAAGTGGCGATGGAGGAAGCGGAAGCAAGACAAAATGATGAATCAGGCGATAAAAAAAGATGATTCAAGATAAGGTAGAGTGGGATTAAATGTTTTGGACGAAGCGCATACTAACAGGGTAATGTGTGGTGATAAAAGAAAAAAATTGAAATGTATGTTTTTATGAGTTTAATAAATTGTCAAATCTATATTCCTTAATGCAGACCTATCCATGGGAATATAGGAGCATGTTAAACTATGGCAATATACAGTTAGAAAAATCGGTGGTACTATTAGTTTCTACGGTTGTATGGTGATTGTCAGCAATTGAAATGTTGTAGAGAGTGACTTAGGTCACTCTGCAATTAGATGTGTCACGACCTGTTAGTAGCAGAATGATAGATTTAGAAGTTTAATTTCAAACTCATTAATGAAGTTATTTTCTGTTGTCAATCCTATAGAACGATGAGCAGTTTTCTTTTATACATGTGTGCTTCTGGCACGTATGTGTGATTTTTATAGTAATTAAAGTGAATGTTGAATGTTGTAAAGCTAGAATTCACTCGACGGGACTAACTTTTTAGTATGCACATCATCAGCTTGACATGTAAGCTTGAGGCAGTAATAAAGACTAGCTAACATTTTGACGGGTGATCTGAGCTGAAGACTAAAATTCTTACATAGTTTCCAGTATAGCTGAACTTTCATTGTTTAGTCGGGTTTTAAAGACAATGTTAATAAGCTTTGTTTGAAGTTTGACCATGTAAGAATTTCCATTACTGTTATATTTAAATTTTGAAATTTAAGAATACCATACATCTGAGACACCTTGGTTTAGTGTTTCACTCTTAACCCATACCTAGACTATGAAGAAGGTGTCCTTTGAACCTAGACTTAGTCTCCGAAGAGGCTACCCTAATAATATTTACGTACAATGTTTTAAAAACCGATATTTACCGGCCAGTTGAACCGGTTATACCGGATTTTCTTATAGAAACCGGTATTTAGAGCTTGGTATTTTTGGGCGGTGTGCTAGAACATCGTACCGCCGTTTTTTCAAAAATATCGGTTTGAACCGGCAAACCGATTTTAAATCCAAGAGATTTTTTATATTTTTTGCAGCCCATAATTTTTAAAAATGACTTTTAACATAACAGTTAAAACTGAAACAAGTAAACAAGGTCAATGACGATTTGTTTATCAATGAATTTGGTATCATGCAAATCCAATGCTGGTTTATTTACATCTTTTGTAATTGGCTGATTTCGTATACAAAGTACAAACTTTCGATCGGACCCAATCGTTGTTCATGTGGGATATTTGGTTAAAATGTGATGTTTATTAATATACTTTTAATTTATTTTTTGAGTTGAATTGTAGTTATATGGAATTACAAGGTAATTATTAAACCCGGTTGAACCCCCCGGTTCAACAGTTTGTAGCATTTTTAAACTAAATCTAGTACGAGTATGAAGAAACACGGATCTACTCCCCAAGTATGGGTCCTAGATCCAATGAGTCAACATGGTAGGATACGGTTAACTGCCAAACGATATGAACCCAGTTGCCTAAAGTCCAGTGACGAACACCTGCAAAACAGACACCGTGAGGTCGTTACGGGAAGAACAAGAGGGGGGGTCTTCCCGTAACCACCCTCCGGCGTGAGAATAAGTATTGTTCTGTAGGAGATAAGCACTTAAGTAAACTGAGAGAGTACTGTGGGAGTGAATGAATACCTCATGGTGATTGAGAGAGTATTTATAGCCGAAGGGTGTAGGAAGGTGATTGGGCCAGCTGTCATTTAAGAAGATGCCTGAATAACCGTCTGGACACGTGTCCGTACGTGATAGGTTCATCTTATACGTTGCATGTGCATGTATAACAACCTGGACACGTGTCACTTTATCATTGGTTAACGGGAGAATATTGGCCATGTGCACGGTTATAACGACCTTGCCAGATGTCACTGGTTGATTGGCCGAAAGATCACGTATTGCTCAAGAAAGCATCTTGGCAAGTCTTCTAGAAAATAATTGGTTATTGACAGCTGTCCCGGGGCATTTACCTCGTGGTTATTTACGCGGAAGGATATTCCTTCTTGCGGATTCCCTTTGAGGATGTTGTGATGCTTCCGCATGCGCTATGAAGGTGTTTCTTCCTCAGCTGATTGTGCGGGTGGCTTATGTGTCCCGCGGGTGCCTTATGAGGGATTTCTGATTGACCCACGGGTGGTCCTTAAGTGTATTTGGGTCTTTTTAGTACCCTACCTCTATAAGTCCCCCCCCCCCCCCCCCGTCCAGTGTTTCTTCCGTGTGAAGTATTTTATGCGGGTGAAATTCTGGACTTACTGTGGATTTGGGGGTTTTTGACCTTACGAGTTGGTGGGAAATATCTTTTGTTGTTGTGGATAATCATGAAAAAGGACAAGTTGACCACTAGCAGGCGCGTGTGCAGGTGACAGGACGTTTATGACGGCTGTAACTGTACCCGAATGTGCATCTTTTTCACTTTTTCGAATTTCCCGCCTGACGTGACGACCATTTACTGGATTGCTTTTTCTCTCTCTCTACTGTTTATATCTCATCGCATTAATTGCGGTGGGTATATATAGATGGAGTTAACTTCTTTTTGAAGTTTTATCGTCTTTGCTTTCTGAATATTAACTTCCTTTCTTTCTTTGAACCTTTTGATTTTTCCTTTGATTTACTTCAATACTGTAACGAGTTTTCTTGTAATGGCATCTGTACAATCCGAAGTTGACGAAATAGAGGTCTGCTGGGACCAAGGGTGATGTGCTAAAAGTAGTCTAATTATTATTAACTAAAAATAAGCTAATCTAGACACTAAGTAATAATTCTAGACTCTTAACTTAACTAAAACTACTAACCGGCAAATGAACCGATCGACTCTAGTACAGCTAAGTAAGTCCGGATATCGAACCCACGAGACTCTTTAAATTACGTTAACTAGCTAACTTAGACTTAACTATTGACACGACTATTTTATTTATTATTATTAAGGGGGATTTAACCAATAACTATATAATTAAACTAATATTAAAATCTAATTAATAAAAAACAAGTACAAACGAAAATAATATTTTTATGAGTTTAAATCAGATGACGATGCAAAACCACCTAGGCTAGAATCCCCAAAGTTTCAGTTATCAAATAGTTGGATAATAATAGTTATGGAACTGGGATCGTAAAATAGACACTTAAAAGAAAACCCGAAAAGGACCCTTGACACTTCAAGAAGACGCCTATGGATTTCTAACAAGTTTTAAGACTCACCAGTTTTATGAATTAAACTTCCTTACGGTTATTTAATTATTTATGATAGAGTACCTTTATAGTGAAAACCTACCTTACAGCGCGGAAATCAAAGGTAATTTGACGAACTTAATTGACTCGCTAGACAACATTAATTAATCAAACCTAGACGGACTCCTTACGAAGAACTAAATCTAGCAATCTCAATCAACAAAGATCTAGCAATAACCTATCACCTTACAGCTTTCTAGGTTAGCAGCACACTTTTATTCGTTTGACTAATATTATTATTCCTATGATCTTATTCGAATTCAATCATAAACTAGTCAAAAACACACAGTAGATGACCTAACAAAATCCTATAATATGAAACAATCACCAAGAATTTTGTGGAATAATAAAACTAGAACAACCAAAACCAAGTACACATACGCATCAATCAAATAAACCAAACAATTTACTGAATCATAAAACCATAACGAAAAGCAAATTCCAAATAAAATAAAACTTCAAACAATGGTTCATCACAAGATTAGGCAGTCTAAGGGTTTAGCCAACAACCATACTCAAGAACAAGCCAAATAAATAAGGTTCAAATAATGAATTCATAAAGAAAACTATAAATTCAAACCGACTAATAATAATGTTTGATAGAGTAGGTGTTGAACCCGAACGTTCTTTGCTCGAACCAAAGTGCTCAATTCTTTTTCCTTCCTGTCCTTGCGATGAACAACAGGGGCAACCCCTCTCTGCTGCTCTCTGATTCGTCTCTCCGTCTCTCCGTCTCTCTGTCCCCAATGCTTCTGCTCGCTCCTCTTTTTATTTACGTCAAAAAGGTCTAGAACCCTCCAATATTACAGCCCAAATAATTTATGTAAAGGCCCATTACAATTAATTTATTTATGACCTCAACCAATTTATTTGACCACTCCTTCTATTCACGTGCGCCACATCCAAACGCCAAAACTTTGAACAATCTAATTAGTGGTCAACTGTCCATTTTCATCACATTATAATAATGTTGACCCTTAGCTTTCTTTTTTCTTGATAACTCTGTGAAGGAAAACCAACAAAACATAAATATTTCCACCTTTTAACTTTGAGATGTACGAACCGATAGAAACATATATAAATTCATAAAATTCTAAGATACAAAATTCATATAAAAGCAATTAGTTTAATTTTCTATCATCAACTTTAATTGTAAATGAGATATGTAAAATAAGTGTATTAAAATATTAATATATAAATATGAGCCACTTGAGTAATGTTCAACAAAAATCTAACTTAAAGTATTTAAAAATGTAGGAAATATTTATATAATAATGTGTATACTTTGGACCATATCAATGGGGAATACCAGAAGCTTATTATGACTTATGGTATTCCACCAGAGTGGGAACCGGAATTCCCTTCTACTGGTTCTATAGCCAGCTTTCCACCTCCAGGAAAAATGGCCTTATATGCCGACTATTTTGTTCACGGGAATTTCCGTCTTCCCATCACGAAGTTTTTTCAACGAGTGATCAAGGCGTTTGGGATTCACTTATCTCAACTCCATTCTCGTGCCGTTATGCGGGTACATCACTTCGAGTTCATGTGTATGGCGCATGACATGGTACCTCGGTTAGATCGATTAGCTGTCTTCTATAAGATGGCTAACCGGAATGGGTGGTTTACTTGTCATAGCTTGCCTGATAGGACTATCGGTAACGTTATTGAAGAAATTTCCAAGGACTGGAAGAGGAAGTTCTTTTGGATCTCCGAGGATGTGATACCGGAGGCCATGGTTCGTCGATCTCCGAACGACGCTCTTATTGACATCACGCCGGCTGCTTATGAGAAGCGTGATTGGTTTCGTAAACTTACTACTCCGCCTACACCGATGCGAGCACTTCCTGAAGAAGCTCTCGTGTGGGCGGGCATGAGTCGCTTGTGGCCTACTCCCGATATGGAGCCTGTTTTCGTTGAGCCGAACGGCCGTAAGTTTTATTGATTTTCTTTGGGTGGTCTTCCAAAGTTTCTGTTATTTTAATTTCTACGTTTGTTTTTTAGATTTTGGATCTATGCTTAACGCCTTGTATGATGACAAGGGGTGTGTTGGGAAAACTATACGCGATGTTAAGCAAGTGTCTGTCATGGAAAGGAATGCCAAATATTTCCTCTTTCCTGTGAATGTGCGGGCCGAGCCAGTTGACTCGGATACTATCTTTGAAACAGGTGCGTACATCTTAAACCCACCTCCTCTTAATGTGTTGACCTCCGACGGGACGTTCGTCATTCTTAGTGATGACTCTGCCATCCTCGAGGAGGAAAGCTCAGATGATGCTTCTGAGGTTTCATCTGTTTATCCTTTACTAGCAGAGCTTTACCGGAAGAGGCCTTTCCAAGCATCGCAGGCGAGTGATGCTGGTACTAGTGCTTCGGATGCTGAGAAAGAACCGAAAACGAAGAAACGCCGGACCCATCGTCCGCGGAAACCACTACCGCCCAGCCTTTCAGAACGACTGGGGGCAGTGACCGGTACGTTCGTATAAGACAATGGGATCTGACTTTGATTGTGCTATGCAGATCCGTCCATTGTTAAGGGTCACACATTTGGTAGGCTATCAACGCCGAAACCAAATGTTGAAAAGCAACCGTCGCCTCCTCCGGAGAAAGAGGCAGAGAAGCATGTTACCCCTCCTGTTGCAACGGCTGTGGAGTGGTCTAGCGTTCAACCGACAAATGTTGGGCCGTTGTATTACCTTTTTGAAGGCGGGGACGGCACTGGTTCTCAACAAGATAACCCTCAAGTCACTACAGAAGGCTTCAGGGCTGGTGAACCCCTTACGCAACCTGCCCAGCCATTTTACTCTACTTCTTCGCCCTTTGTGTCGGGCGGGGGAGGTGAGTTTTTCTTTGGACCATCTGTCCATGATATTGGGGGAGGTTCATCACGGGGTGGCCCTCAACAATCTTCTTCTACTCCTGTTCTTCTCGGGACTTCTAGTTCCCAGTACTTCGAGAACGTTCAGTTGGGAGGAGACTATGATTTGTTTGTCCCGTCTTGGGACATTGTCAGTGGGTCGCGGGTTTCCGACCCAAAAATTTGTATGAGTTTTGTCGAACATTGCATGCCACCTGCTGAGATAACACATCAGAAGACTCGCTCCCGCCAAGAGCTTCATACTAATTTAGCTGTTTCCTTGACGAACAGCTTGGCTTGTAGTCAAGAAATCTTGCGGGAGTGGTAGACAATGGGTGGGAAGCTCGGTGCGGCTTCCGAGGCCGTGAAGGTTGCGGAAAGAGAAGCCGCGGAGCAGCGGAAGGCAGCAGTCGCGGCAAAATGGAAGCAGGTCGATGTTGAGGATGCACTCAAGCTAGAGAAAGACCGAAGTGCTGCTACTGCCAAGAGTTGTAAAGAGGCATGTGAAATGTCTAATTCCACTCTTGAAGCTTCTCGAGCTGAAACTCAAAGAAAGAAGGACGAATTGGCGCGGGCACAGGACGAGGTGTCTCGTCAGGACGCCCGGATTCAAGAGCTCGAGGAAGCGTTGGGATTGCAAAGGGAGCAGTCCGAGCTTAAGGATAAGACTATTATTGAAATCCAATCTGCATACGACTCCCTTTTGCGGTCTCAAACTGAGACAAACAACCAAGCCTCCACCGAGTTACAGGGGCTCCGTGATAGGGCGGAACGTGCCGAACGGGAGAGGCAGTACTTCCTCAACCGTGGCCTTGACTCGGTAGGATTTTCTTTGTGTGCTGCTTTGTAGGCATTTTGGGTTTCGTGCTAACATGTTCTTTACGCCTTTTGTTTCAGGTCATTCGTCATATCAAGAGGAGCACGGAGCTTACCGATTGCTTCGTGAACCTGACTGCTGCTTCGGAAGGCGTTGGCCGGGTGAAAGGTTTTGACGAAGGATTGGCGTTTGCCCAATCTGGACAACCTATTGAGAGTCACCCGCTCTATGGCCTCGACGCGAAGCAGGAGTTGGATATGCGGGTTCAAGAGTATGATGACTTTGTCTTCCCGCTACAAAATATGCTTCCGGAATTTGCTTCATCTGAAGATGGTGTGAATCAATTGCGGGTATATATTGATGACGAATTTGATGATGATGAGTCCGATGATGACAAGGCGGAAGATGTGGCTCATACTGCCCCGGAAGATACAACGCCTCCTAACCCATAGGATAGGTGTAGGTGTTTAAAATTTTGGCTTGTAATTTCTTTTCATGTTTTTTTTATCACTATTTTGAATGAAAAGAAACTTTATGTTGATAATATCTTTTGTGAAATATCTTGTCTTTTTGAATTTTTGTACTCGTGCAATTTGGATTGAGTTGATGACGTGGCAGAAAGAGGATATAGGCGACGGTTAACAAGACGTGTAAATCGTCCACTTGACAGCCTGTATACACTTTTTCGAATCTCTCGCTTGACGTGTCAGCCATCCTGTTGCCCGGATTTTTCTCTTTCCTCTGTTAGTCAGACGGTCGCATTAACTGCGATGGGTATAAATAGGCCTTGAAATCTTCAATCCATTCTTTTCACTTACATATTTTTTCTCTTACTCATACCAAAGAACTTCTTCTCTCGTATATCCATCTCATATCATTTACCATAAAATGGCTGCCCAGAAGAAAAATCCTCCCGATATTACTGAAGTCGGGTGTGATATTAAAGAGAAAGACTTCGAGGACGTTAAAAACATGTACGGCTTTCCTCCTGAATGGGAGGCTGAACGTCCGTCAAACGGAGCCATTGCAACGGCGCCTCCAGCGAGGAAGATGGCTGTTTACTTGGACCATTTCACCACCGGGAACTTCCGGTTGCCCGTAATCAAGTTCGTGCGATCGGTCTTGACGGCGTATGGGATTCATTTATCCCAAGTTCACCCTTTTGGGATGCTCAGGATTCGCCACTTCGAGTTCTGCTGCCAAACACATAACTATGATCCTTCCGTCAGCATGTTTGCCGTTTTCTACAAAATGACTTTCCGGGAAGGTTGGTATAGTTTTGCTACCACCGGGAAAGGGGTTATTGGATTTGATTGGGTTCGCAGCATTCATGGGTGGAAATCCAAATTTTTCTGGATCCGGGAAGATGTTATCCTGTTTACAATGATCCATCAAGATGAGCCGTTTGTGGCCATTCCCTACCTTGGAACCGTACTATGAGAATTCCGATGGAAGTAAGTTTTTGCTTGTAACATTTCGGGTTCTCAGTTTATTTGTTTTTAATTCTCTGCGATTGCAGGTGAAGGTACAATCCTCTCCACTCTTGTGGATACGACGGGTGGCATGATGGTACGCCGCCACATTGCACCACATGATGTGCCGTTCTTGGATCGCACGGAGAATAACTTTCTTTTGTCCGCTACTCTTACTCAGGAGCCCATTGTTTCCTAGGCGATGTACGCCCAAGGTGAGGAGTTTGTCAAAAAATGCGAAGGTATTTTTCAACCCCACCCTGTAACCGCCGTTACCTCAAGCGGAGTGATAGTTCTTTTTTCTTCCAGCGAAGAGTCATCACTCTGTGAAGGGGGGTTATCGATTGGTGCTACTAACTTTTCACCTTCGACTGTAGGTTTGACCCGCAAGAAGGATTCGAAGACCACCACCGACTCGTCAACAGGTGGGGAGGGTGGTCCTCGAACCGTTGAGGGTGAACCTCAAGTTTTGGATGCGGGTACTTCTAAGGTGCTGGCAAGCGGAAAGCGCGGCCTTCCGATGCTGCGCCTAAGAAAAAGAAGAAGAAGGAGGAAAAGACCCAGGTTCTTGACTTGGGTGCTTGCCTTTGAGAGCTGTCTTCCCGAGATGCTTCCAAAGGTCAGGTTTTAAACCATTATGGCTATATTTTGACCTTGTCACTTACTGATAGCTAAGAAAGCTTTGCCTTGGAAATTTCAGGTTTCAAGGATTCAATTACTGTACAACTTCCGACTCTGCCAACCTCTCCATTCAACACTGTTCAAGAGCCGATCAACCTATCAGACTCTTCTCCAATCAGGGAAAAAGAGGTTGGTGAGTTTGAGCAGCCTCCCACATCCCCACCCCATGATGAACACAATCTCCAAGATCAGGGTGGGGTTAATGTGTCTAAACACAGAGGGCAAACTTCCTCGTCTCAAACGGGTGAAGATACTGCTCCGCATCATCCCCAATGGACGTTACGGCGGAACTCGGTACTGAATGATGCGGATGTTTACCAGGAATATCTCGACGAAAGTCTTCCTCCTGCAGAGAAGGAACGACAACGTCACCGCGTCCGCAAAGATCTGTTCGACTCCAACTCTTATCATGTGGCGAACGCTGTGTCTACCAATCAAGAACTTCGCCGGGATTGGTTAACTATGAATGATGAGTTGGAGGAAACCGAGCGGAACTTGCTTGATGCCAAGAAAGAGGCTCTCAAGGCATTAACTGATGCTCGAGACAATCATCGAGCTATGGAAGTGACGAAAGCCGCACAGCTTGCTGCTGAGGAAGCTAAGGTCGCTCTTCAGAAACGTCTCGACGACCAAGATGAGCTGATTAAGACCCTTCAAGCCAACTCAGCAGCCAAGGAAAAGCGTTTATCCGACCTTAATGCTAAGAGTCGAGAACAAGCGCTGGAGTGTGCTAATCATAAGATGGATCTTATCCGAGCTCAGGCGGACAAGAAATGGCTTCTATCGACGGCAATTCCCAAGGTACTAAATCTTTTGCTGCCATAATTCATTTACACGTGTATGTGTTCATACAGAGTTTTATGACTTCAACAGGTTATTACTGATGTTCGGAATAGTGACGACCTTGGGAACTGTGTCGCAATACTCCTCCGTGCTTCCGAACAAGCAGGCCGGCAAATGGGTTTTGAGGAAGGCTATAATTTTGCTTCCGAAGGTAAAGTGCGGGAGGAGTATGTCTTGGCTGGTGTGGATACCGCTTCCATCCTTATCGAGAAAACCAAGGATTATGACACTCTGAAATTCTCCCTCTCTGATCATATATCGGAGCTTGCAGATAAGGATGATGCCATTGAGCAACTAAAGGAGTTGTTGGATCTTGAGGAAGAAGAAAACGAAGGAGCCGAAGATACTGCGGGAGGCGAAAATGTCGCCCCATAAATGTACTTTCCTTTGAAATCTTTCTTCATGTTTTGTAATCTCTTTTGATCAATAATAAGAAGTCTTTGTGTTTCTCCCGGTGCACTTTGTCTTATGCACTATAATATAAGTGCCTATCCGGAACTTCGTTTTTGTCAATAAAAGATTACAACTTATTAAAATAACATGGAATTGTCTGGACATTTCTCATATATTGGGCATAAGCCTTCTTAGAAAAAGAAATTTCACAATTACTGTACTATGTGGGCGCGCGGCCGAAAATAAAAGACAAATAGGAACACTACATGTAGCATTTCTTTAGTTGTGCTGCATTCCATGTCCGAGGAATCTCAGTCCCGTCTAATTTCTCCAGCTTGTAGGCACCTTTGGTTAATACTTGTTTGATTCTGTAAGGTCCTTCCCAAGTTGGGGCTAACTTGCCCGGAGGCTCCTGTCCGGATGCCTCGTTGTTGCGGAAGACAAAGTCTCCCGCATCGAATTTGCATTCTTGAACCCGTGAATTATAGTATTTTTGAAGCTGTCTTTTGTAATTGTGCTCGCGGATCGATGCTAATTCTCGTCTTTCTTCGAGAAAATCGAGATTCATCCTTAGTTCGCGATCGTTATCGTTGATTAACATAACCCTCGCGGATGGGATCCCGATTTCTGCCGGGATCATGGCTTAAGTGCCGTAAGTTAGGCTAAACGGCGTTTCTGAATTACTAGAGTTTTTCTGGGTGCGGAAGGCCCAGCGTACATGGGTAACTCGTCAACCCAACCGGTCCGTTTAGTACCCAACCTCGCCTTAATTCCTTCCTTGATAATTCTGTTGGTCCTTTCGACTTGACCATTTGCTTGCGGGTGAGCTACAGATGTGAAAACTTGGGTTACCTGAAGTTCTCTTAGCCATTCTTGTAATCCGCTATCAGCAAATTGGGTCCCATTGTCACTTACCAACTGTTGCGGGAGACCAAACCGGCAGATGATGAATTCCCAAAGGAATTTCTTAACACTTGATGCCGTTATTGAGGCGACTGGTTTGGCTTCTACCAACTTGGTGAAGTAATCAATGGCCACTATCAGGAACTTGACTCGTCCCGGGGCTTCTGGGAAAGGTCCCATAATGTTGATAGCCCACTTCTGGAACGGCCATGCAGATGTTACCGAAATCAGTTCGTTCTTTGGACGCAAGGTATTTGGGGCATGACGCTGGCAAGAATCGCACTTTCTGATTTCTTGCACAGCGTCTAAATGCATTCCAGGCCAGTAATACCCTGCGTTCATGATTTTTGCAACTGTCATTCTTGGACCCGCATGAAATCCACAAATACCTTCATGAATTTCCCGGATGAGGTAATTTGCGTCTTCCGCGTCCACACAACGTAACAGCGGACCAAGAAATGATCTTCGGTACAAGATACCATCAGTCAACTCGTAATTCAAAGCTTTGTGTTTGATTTTCCGAGCTTCAGCTTTCCCAGCTGGAAGCACTCCAGAAGATAGATAAGCTTTAATTGGCATCATCCATGATTCGACGCCTGTTTGAATTACTAAGACTTGATTTTGGGGAACGGATGGATGGTCTAAGACTTCTACACGAATATCTTTGGCAAAATGCTCAAAATTTGTTGAAGCTAACTTGCTAAGAGCGTCCGCCGATTTGTTCTCACTCCTTTTAATGTAAATAACGTTGAAGGAGGTAAATTGGCGAATCAAGACCCTCGCTTGTGACAAATAAGAAGCCATGACATCGTTTTTGGCTTCATATGTTCCATTTATTTGTCCCGCAATTAGCATAGAATACACGCGTGCTTCCAAGTGTCTCACCCCAAGCTTTTTCGCTATCCGCAAGCCTGCAAAGAAGGCTTCATACTCCGCATCGTTGTTGGTACTTTTGAAGTCCAATTTGATGGCGTATATAAATTCATGTCCCTCGAGATTGACTAGCCTTAGGCCAGCACCACATCCTTCACTGATCGAGGCTCCGTTCGTAAACAATAACCAAATTTGTCCTTGTTCCTTTGGTGCTTGGGGTTGTTGTTCAATCAAACACTCTTGTTCTTTGTGTTGCGGAACTTCTGTGACAAAGTCCGCCAACACTTGTCCTTTGATTGCCGGTCTTGGTTTATATTCTATTGAGTGTTCACCCAATTCTATGGTCCACTTTGCTAACCGACCGGACAATTCAGGCTTACTCAACACGTTCTTGAGTTTGTACCCGGTTAAGACATTTATGGGATGACCCTGGAAATACCTGCAGAGTCATCTGGCGGCATAAATCAGTGCCGGTACCAGCTTTTCCAACATCGAATATCTTGTTTCCGGGTCCGATAATGTTCTACTGACGTAATAAATTGGAGTTTGGACATTTTTCCTATCCGTCAATAGGACAGCCCCCACAGCAATGTCGGATGCCGACAAATATAGTGTTAATGGTTCACCTGCGTGTGGAGCAGTTAACGTGGGTAATTCCATTAAACACTTCTTGAATTCTTGGAACGCTTGCTCGGCTTCCGGAGTCCATCTGAATTGTGCCTTTTTGAGGCAATTTCTTAGAATTGAAATGAACGGATAAGATTTAGCAGCGTGGTTTGCCAAAAACCTATTTAATGCTACCAATCTCCCGTTAAGTGTTTGGACTTCTTTGAGGGATGCGGGAGATGGCATGCGGGCTACTGCTTGTATCTTGTCTGGATTAGCCTTGAAACCCGTGCCTGTAATGATTACCCCGAGGAACTTCCCTTCCTCCATCCTGAAGGAACACGTTGCTGGATTGAGTTTCATGTTGATACTTCTCGGTGTTTCGAAAGTTTCCTCTATGTCCCTCAGCATTTGATCTTCTTCGATGCTTTTGATCACTAAATCGTCCATGTAAACTTCGATGTTTCGACTTATCTGACCTTTGAAGGCTTGATCCATCAGCCTTTGATACGTGGCCCCCGCGTTTTTTAACCCGAAAGGCATCATTATGTAGCAGAATGTGCCCTGGTCAGTGCGGAACACTGTCTTATCCTCATCACAAGCCGCCATATGAATCTGGTGATACCCTTTGTAGGCATCGAGGAAGCACTTGAATTTGAATGGGGCCACAGCATCTACCTTTAAGTCAATTTCCGGAAGTGGGTAACAATCTTTCGGACATGCCTTGTTTAGATCTTTGTAATCTATACACATCCTCCATGTTCCATTACTTTTTGGGACCATCACCGGGTTAGCCACCTATGTTTGGTACTTGATTTCTCGGATGATTCCGGCATGAAGAAGGTCTTGCACTTGTTCGTTCATGGATTTTGTCTGTTGGGGGCCCATTTTTCGCTTCTTTTACACAATTGGGGTGATCAACGGATTCACCTTCAACTTGTGCTCTGAAATGTTCCGCGGGACACCTGTAATGTCTGCGGGTTGCCATGCGAAAATGTCGATATTCTTTGTCAATAATTGTTTCAGAAAAGTTCGGACGATTTCGGAGATAGCCGGACCAATTACTACGGTTTGATCGGGAAATTTCTTGTTGAAAACCCATTTCTCCGATTCAGTCCTCTGGTTTTGTTTGGAAACTTTGTTCGGCCTTGAACTTTCAGTTGTGTAGCAATGTCGGTTAACATGGATTATTGCTACGCCAGTGCGGGTCGGGACCCCTACTGCTCCATGAGCTGTGGAAGGATGGGCATTGAAGTCACCAATTGCCTCTCGTCCGAGGATAATATCATGTTTAGAGGTTGCCGGTAAAACTAAGAATTCAACCTCTTCAGTTCTTGAGTGAACTCCATCACTAAGTGTGACCGGGAAATTAATGACACCCCGCGGGTGCATTATTTCCCCACCAAACCCAGAAACGGGTGCGTGAATAGGTCGTAATCGTTCTTTATCCTCTTCCTCAAGCTGTTCAAAGCACTGTTCATACATAATGTCGGACGTACTACCGGTGTCGAAGAACACATATTGTGTCCGGTAGTGTCCGAATAAGGCAGTAATTATCAAAGGGTTTTTGTTACATGGTCCTCCTTTGATACGAGGAAAAATGACTGGCTCATTTTTCCACTCTTCGTCCTCAAATTTTTTCCTCTTCCCGCTGGTCTGCTAGCCTCCGTGAATCATATGAACGTTCAGATCTTTTATTTGCCTTTTGGCTGGGCCCTGGTTGTCCTTTGCGGGAGGTTTACCAGCCCCTGGTCTTACATTCTTGACCAAATGGCTTAACTTCCCGTTTTTTACCGGTGCCTCTATTTCATTTCTTAAGGCCACACATTCGTTTGTGTTGTGCCCTATGTCATCATGGTACGTACAACGTTTATTACTGTCAAGGAATGATTTCCTTGGTAATGGTTGAGGCTTGCGGAAAGTCAAATTCTCTGTCGTGAGGATTTCTGATGGAGATTTTGACAACTGAGTCCAACTGTTATTGGAAGAACGTGCGGGAAAGTTACGTTTGTTCTTGTTGCTAATCAATGATCTCGTATGAAATTGCTTTGGTGCTTCTGTACTTGGTTGAAGTCTAGACCAAATTGGCCCCTTGGCCTGTCGATTTGGTCTTGGGGTTTGGAATTCGACTCTTGGCACTTGTTTTTGACTGCCGGATCCCAAGGTTTTCTCAGTTCTTGCGAATAGCTTAGCTGACGTCATGATTTCGTCCCAAGATTTGGGCATACCATCTCTTCCGGTTAGAGTACAAATCAGAGTGTCACTATTTACATTCTTTCAGAATGCTCCCCTCAGCATGTCTTCACTAACCCCGCCAATATTAAGGCTCTCATTATTGAAACGGGAAATGAAATCCTCAATGGATTCATTATTTCGCCTTACAACATCAAGTATTTCAGACGGGTCACGAGTGTGTTTCTTTTGTTGACTAAAGTGTTGGGAAAACTTTGCTACGAAGTCTTTCCAACTCTGAATGTGTCCGCAAGGCAATTTTTCAAACCATTCTCGTGCAGCTCCAGTAAATGTCAATGCGAACATATGACACCAGCATGGAAGAGTCCAACCACTGACTCCTCCAACCACTTCGAACCTCAGCAAGTGATCACTGGGGTCCGTCATCCCGTTATATGTCCCAACAGATGTTGGTATTTTTGCGTTTATCGGGAACGGAGCTGTCGCGATGGCCGGAATAAACTTTGATTTTTCTGCAAATGATTCCGGACGATATTGTTTGGAAAAATCGTGTTCCGCGTTGCTATAATATTCTGCGTTGCGAATAGCCGATCGCGGGTAACTAGCCTCTCCAAATGGAAGAAAACGGCTGTCCCCGCTGTAATAACTACCTCCCGGATGATATGTCGAGTCATGTCCGTCTAGTTCTTCTTCGTAAGACGGTACTCTCATTTTTCTGCAAATGATTCTGGTATTGTTCTTCTAGGTGACTGTACTGAATATGACTTCCCCTTATCGAAGGAGAAACAGATCTCCTAGGAGGGTCGTCATAGCTCAGGGTACGGACATGAAATCGGTCATTCTGTACTTTTCGTCCATATTCAGCGGCCAGACTCTCTTGTTGGATACGGTACCACTCATCTGGAGACAAAAGTTCTTCAGATCTATGGCTTGCTGTATGAGTTTTTGCCGGGGCTGAGTCACCTGAATTTTCCTCGAGGTCCAATTCTAGGTGAGTCCGGCGATTATTTCTCATAACTCGCCCAAGATCTCCCAAATTGGAACCTCTCTGAGCTGTGACTCCTCCTAGATCATTGGGAGGGGTACCAGCTGGTGTTACAACATTTCTCGTACCCACTAGAGCAGCGTCTGCCAGTGGGGTAAAATGCTTTCGAGTTGATGAACCACCCAAAGTAAAACCTCCGGGTGCCACAACATCATCTTGCTCATCAGGAGTAAGATTCTGAGCGAACAATGACGTTACTCTTTCACGTGTTTCTAGATTAGTAACACGTGGAGTTTGCTCTGAGGTCCCCGTCGGCCCTTTAGGAATTTGGCTCATATCGTAACTTCGAAAACAAAAATTGTTGTTCTAACAAAAAACACGGATGGCTCCAATGAAGAAACACGGATCTACTCCCCAAGTATGGGTCCTAGATCCAATGAGTCAACAGGGGTAGGATACGGTTAACTGCCAAACGATATGAACCCAATTGCCTAAAGTTCAGTGACGAACACCTGCAAAACAGACACCGTGAGCTCGTTACGAAAAAAACAAGAGGGGGGGGGGGGGTCTTCCCGTAACCACCCTCCGGCGTGAGAATAAGTACTGTTCTGTATGAGATAAGCACTTAAGTAAATTGAGAGAGTACTGTGGGAGTGAATGAATACCTCATGGTGATTGAGAGAGTATTTATAGCCGAAGGGTGTAGGAAGGTGATTTGGCCAGCTGTCCTTTAAGAAGATGCCTGAATAACCGTCTGGACACGTGTCCGTACGTGATAGGTTCATCTTATACGTTGCATGTGCATGTATAACAACCTGGACATGTGTCACTTTATCATTGGTTAACGGGAGAATATTGGCCATGTGCACGGTTATAACGACCTTGCCAGATGTCACTGGTTGATTGGCCGAAAGATCACGTATTGCTCAAGAAAGCATCTTGGCAAGTCTTCTAGAAAATAATTGGTTATTGACAGCTGTCTCGGGGCATTTACCTCGTGGTTATTTACGCGGAAGGATATTCCTTCTTGCGGATGCCCTTTGAGGATGTTGTGATGCTTCCACATGCTATGAAGGTGTTTCTTCCTCAACTGATTGTGCGGGAGGTTTATGTGTCCCGCGGGTGCCTTATGAGGGATTTCTGATTGACCCGCGGGTAGTCCTTAAGGGTATTTGGGTTTTTTTGGTACCCTACCTCTATAGAGTAAAATACCGATTTTTAAAACATTGGTTACTTATCACACCCGCTAGTTGTGCACCAATGTCTTAATCATCCTCGTTTCGTTATGAACACAATTTAGTTTGTTGTAAAGTTGGTTGTTGTGACATTCGTCAATTTCGGGTCACTTTTGTTATGTAAACCCGACCCGTTTGTAACCCGAACATTTCAAATATATAAAATATTGGATCTTGTCATTTAAAATATATAAAATATATTTTTTTTATTATGCATTGTTTGACCATTTAAATATACCCATTTTTATGCAAACCATAAAAGAATCTTTATACCCAACCCTTCACTCCTTCCCTATATATACACACCCATCTTCTTCATTTTACTCTTGCTACATCTCCAAAAAATCTCTCAAACTCCATAGATTCAAGGTTGTTATTTCTTATGTATTCTTGAAGTTTTGACTTCTCAAGTCAAACTAACTATAGTCTTTCATTCTAACTTGTTCATCTAACATTACTAACTCTTGAATATGGTGGTACAACATATATATAATACACACCCCTTGTTTCCTTTATTTGTTACTTCACCGACTTTGGTTGGTTAAGTTTCGAATGTCATAAGGCAAGGCTTCATGGAGGACTTCGTGTTCTTGATATATATTTACACACACATAACTTATTATACATATCACTTATGACTAACTTCTAACCCTTTAGTTTGTTCATCTTATTTACAAGTTCCATGGTGTGGGTTTGTATAAGACTAACCTTGGTTTAACCGAAACTAGTCCAAACCGGAAACCGAACTTTTGTTTACTAGTTTTGTTAAAATTGTTGTTTAAACATGTTTATTGCTAGATTTGAGTTTCAAAAATCATCTTTACAAGTTCTTTGATATTAAGCATATGGAATCCATCTATGAACTCGTTGGGAGATGGAAACCGAACTAAACCGAAACTTTTGCTTAAAAGACTTGTAGTTAACTTTTTTTGTTCTAAAATTTAAGTTTTCTTCATTTATAAACCAATATACAAGTTCTATGATATTTGGGCATGTAGAAACCATCTATGAACTATTTGTGAGATGGAGACCGAACTATACTTACTTTTACTCGCTTAAGACACACAAGTGTGTTTTTAGTTATCAAGACTTGTATATTTCTTTAAAAAAATATTTTACAAACTGATTTTAATTATTTTCTTAAGTACTTGGAATAGTTGGATCCAACTTGATCTCATAACATAGCTTGGACCGACAAAACCGAACACTCGCTTAATGTGCGTTGTTAGTTCTAAACAATAGATCTACATACTTGGTTAAGTGTTAGTATGTTTTAATGAGTTATCTCATAACAATTAATATTTTGGACAGTTGACTTTGGGTTTGACCATTTGTCAAGACCCGAACCGACAACCCGAACACTCGTTAAAAACCCGTTTTAGTATCTTTAGCCTAATGGAACTTGCATTTTAGCATTTTCCCCACCTTATTACTTAACATTGGTTAAGTAAATATTAAGGTTAGATACTTTAACCCGGTTTTGAGCAAACTTACATTTTTTAAAAGGGTTATTATTATAAATTCTTAAATAGTTACATTTTAAACCTTAAACTTTAATTGATTAGTTTTTGCAACAATTATTTTATTTAAATATCTTCAAGACAACCTTTCTAAATCCAAGACTTTCTTTTATTTAGGCTTCATACGTTAAACTCGTCGTTCCGGCAAATCTCCCCAAATAATCAATCTTTCAAGTTTATTACTTGAATGTGAGTAACTTCATACCCCGTTTTCTATCTTTTATTTTGGGGGTGACATTTCAACTTATCTAAACTGAATGTTTTATACTTGGGTCTTAAACCACAAACGTTGTTGTATACCTTACTTGAATAATTGCTCGATTTGGTGTTCTATGCTTATTTGACTATGTGTTTATCGCTTTTGGATGGTGGAACTATAAATCCTAGACCATTTGGCAACCCCTCATGGCAAGGTGTCGTTAACGTAATGCAATTAACGATAACTATAAAATCCTAAACTATTTGGCAACCCCTTATAGTTGGGTGTCGCTAACTTGTTAGCGATAACTATTTATCCAAGTTTATAGCTATTATTTATGGTTTTGTATACTAGTTTTGTGGCTTTTCATACTATATATCTATTGTTCAAACTTATGAATTGCTCACCAACCTTTGTGTTGATAAACTTTATTTTATGAAATGTTACAAGTTTGCATCTAGGTTGATTATGGAGTTCGGTGAAGAAAACGTCACAAATACCGTTAGGATATTAGCAAAACTGAACAATATTTGATTTGCTATATTTTGTTGTATTTTGTTGTTTGAGTTGTGAATATTTGGTTATGTGACATTTTCGATGATGTGAAATGAAATGAGTTTGTTAAATATTGTCGCTTTAAATAGTGTCATGCGCTTATGAGCAATCGTTGCACCCCGGCATATTCCGCCGCCTTTGATCGGGGTGTGACAGTTGTCATGTAGTAGAACACAAATCCAATAAATAGAAATAATTATAATAATTAATTACAACTACATATAACTATATATTCATGTTCAAAGTTAATGAAAAATTATATATTAGAGCTGCTCATAATCTTGTATTTCTCATTTTCACTAGTTTTCAACAGTTTCTGTCTCTCATTAATTAATACCAAAAGTTTTTTGCACCAATAAAAATACTTAAGTCAACTGTTTATCTTTAAAAATCATAAACTTAGTAAGTTGTTAATTTGATATATAAAACTATCTATATATAGATTGATGTTTTCCAAGGAGAGAAGAACTGGTTGAACCCAATCAGTTGATGATGGATCTTTCACAGTCATCCCAAGAAGGAAACATTGATTGCTCCTCAAATGAAGAAGTTATAAATTCAGAAAAGAGAGAAGAAGGTGATCAGAAGAAACAATATGTTGGTGTTAGAAAGAGACCATGGGGAAAGTTTGCAGCAGAGATAAGGGATTTGACAAGAAACGGGAAGCGAGTCTGGCTGGGGAAATTTGATACCGCTGAGGAGGCCGCTTTGGCGTATGATCAAGCATCATACTCAATGAGGGGCTCTTCATCTGTTCTAAATTTCTCAGTTGAAACCATCAAGAACTCTCTCAATGGAATCCAGTGCTGCAGTAACATGTGTGGGGAATCGCCTGCACTCGCTATAAAGGTGATGCATAAGCTTCAAAGATCAATGTCTCTGTCGTCGTCGAATTCGGGAGAAGATAACAAGCAGCAGAAAAACTTACTAGTTTTCGAAGATCTAGGATCTGATTTGTTGGATGAGCTGCTAAGTTCATAGAGATTACTTTATTTTATGCTCAAATGTCATATTCTCCACCCTTGGAGTCTCCGAATGACAATTGATATTGTGGTTATCAAGATCCATTAGCAAAAAGAGTGATGTTTTGATACTTCTGATGAAGGTAAGCTTATAAGTTTTGATGTATTTAATAATGTTCATTAAAGCACATCTTTAAATACCTACTTGACGAACTAGATGTGACAGAAGAGTCCTTGTAATCTCTTATAAGTTTTATGTGAATTCCTTAAACTGCAAAATTAGTGCAAGGAAAAAAAAATCTTGTCTGCAAACAGCAAAATTAGTGTAACAACAAAAAAAAATTCTCCGTTTGATGATCCCTTGAGCAAATATCAGGATACTCCTAGCGGGGTACACTTGAATTTTTCTTCTAAATCCACCACTTCCCGAAACAATTAAAGTTCTTCTTTCCTTGTCCAATGATATTTAGGAGATCTTCAAGCTTAATATTTTTTATGAACAACCAACAAATAAATTCGGGCTACCTGTGGTAACCCAATAACAAAAGACGGCTTCATACGCCCGTGATTACAAACAACACTAGTAGCCCAATTAAGCTCATCATCTCTTGTTCCAGGAAAAAATCGCTGTCCGAAAGCCCACTGCGTTAAAATCCGATCCCAATCGGATTTGAACTTCATTGCGCTCTCTAACCCAAATCTTCAAGCTTAAATTAACTTTTGCTTGATGTCTCAAAGTCAAAAAAATATTATTACCAGATACAAAATATGTTACATTTTCCTCAAAATGGTAAAACAGATGAAAGTTACAGAACTTCTATTATATGAAGTGAAAGAGTTGTAATCTCAAAAACCCTACATTTAGAGTATGTTTGGTTGAAAGGAATGGAATGAAGGGTGAATGGAATGGGAGGAGGAATTGAATGGACAAAGGAATGAAATGGATCATTACCATTCATTTGTCTTGTTTGATTAAAATATGAGAATGAAATGAATAATTACTTTATGTTGTTTGGTATCTGAAAAAAATTTTAGGAATGAAATAAAAATAACAAAAATATTCTTATCCCAAAATATATATTTTTTTACAAAAAAAAAAAAAAAAAAAAACTGAAATGGCGACGGTGGTGTTAGCTCTGGAGATGAAAATGGTGGTGGCGGTGGCGACGGTGGTGGTGGTGGCGGTCAGGCGGCGAGGGTGGTGGTGGTGGTGGTCAAGCGATGGTAGCATTGGTAGTGATGGCGGTGGTAGAGTGGTGATGACGGTGGTGGTGGCCAGACAGTGATAGTGGTGGTGACGGTTATGGTCAGGTGGCGATGGTGACAATGGTTGTCGTTATGACGACGATGGTGGCGGTGATAGCTTTGGTGGTAAGGTGGCGGCGGAGGTGGTGGCGGTGGCGGTCAGGTGGTGGTGGCGGCGGGGTGGTGGTCAGATGATGGTGGTGGCTATGGTAGTGGTGGTGGTGGTGGTGGCGATGGTTGTTAGATGATGGTGTTGTTGAGAAAGTAGTTTGAAAGAGGAATTGAATGAAAAAAAGAAGGGGTGTGGGAAGGAATGGTTTTGATGGAATGGGTTTCTATGTGTAATTGATGATTCCATTCCATTGTGCAACCAAACACCTCTTATTTCATTCACACGTAATGAATTATTGCATTCCGTATGTCATTACTGCATAACAAACGCTACCTTAGCGTAAAGTCAACCTAGCTACTTGCCAGGTAATGTTGATCATGTGTCCCTGTCAACCTACGTCGCATGGAAAAGTGATTTAGTAAAGGAATCGTGCGAAATATATGCGATGTTTACTGTTGTTCTATTTAATGCAAAAGTATATTGGCATAAACCAAAATACCTTTCAGCTATTACATGCCATTAATCAATTAATAATTGCTATTATCTTCAGTTGTAATATATTAATACAATTATTGTTTTTAATGTACTGTTATTCTTATCATTGTAGGCTATTATTAAATAATAAGAAACCAAAATATAAAAACAAAATGGTATATGTCTCGAAATAAAAACCAAACCGAATGCTTAACTAGTTAACTGTACGTCCGACCCAACTTTCTTCGAACGACGGCAGAAACAAAGCTCTGGCGTAATTGATCTGTTCAACCCTAAAATGAACGACCTTCTTCTGTAATTCTGTTCACGTGCGTAACTTGTGCAACCTAACCCTAATCTTTGAATTCATAAACACACGGAAAATGGTTTAACATGACTAGACTAACCTACATCCATGGAAAGGTATTCCTTATTAAGTGACAATAATTACATATTCATAACGTGATATTAATAGACACTAAATTACTAGGGTTTGTAAATTAGATATTTGGCATAATCACAAAGAATGTTAATTCTTATTTTATTTAATAAATATGTGTAAAATCAATTCTAAATCACCATAGAACTAGCTAGAAGAATTTCACTCACAGGCGTTATCTTTATTTTTCCTTTTAAAAAACAAAAGCATATCTAGAAGAGCCGCATGCACCCATACCTGCAAGTCAAATTCATTGTTTTCTAGGAAGAAGATGGTTGTAGTTTCACTCATGTTCGGTAATTAGTATATATCTTCCAGGCACTACTATATACTGAAAACGGTATGAGAGATAGAAATTGGAGTAAAAAGGTCACAAAAGTAATGTTGGAAAGAAAATGATCGTAATATCAAAAGTTTATTTGTAAATCCATTGCATATTTTGTTTTAAAAACATAATATAAAATGGGAAATATATATTTAAATAATCTTAAATATTGACTACTGGCAAATAACAATCTCAACAAATAAAATGTTTGATGTCGATTCCACCTTTTAAAATATTTTCCACTAGCAGACTTTGACTAACAGAATCTTAACGCTGTTAATGCTGGGAAATGTTTTAGCCGAAAAACTCATATTTTTGTTCGGAAATTGAATCTAGGAGAGGCTCTTACAATGGATGAAATTATATTCAGTTTTATTATAAAATGTAAATTCTCATTTTTTTTTGTTTTTTACATTTATCTATAATATATATTAACGAAACTATAAAAATCTTACGTGTCGCAGTGTGGTCGCTCCCCCTGTTTTTTGAGTAACCAGATTTGCTTGATTATTAAATAGAAGCTTCTCATGCATTTGACCCAAATTCACGGGTATGAGTCTCATCAAACCCAGATATTTTTTAAACGGGTTATAACATCTCACTAAATTAAAAACTAAACTCGCCAAATATTTGATATAAAAATCCTATAAAGTAGGGATATACTAAAAATTAATATATGATTTATTTAAAAAAAAAGATATACATATTATTTATAATTAAAAAACTAATTTTTTATAGTAAAAAAAATAAACGAGTCTTGGGTCTCATCAAACCCATATAGCTTTTAAATCGGGTTATAACATCTCATTTATTTGTGAAACAATTTATCATCAAACCATAAGTATATTATTAACTTTCATACAATAAAATAAAAATAAAAATTCAAAAAATAAATAAATATTAGAAACAAATAATATAAAACAATCCCGTAATACTGGGGGATAAAAACTAGTAATATATATAAACGAAAGTTTTAAAAGCTCTATGGTTGCTCCCTGCATTCTCTCAAGCCATTAAATTACGTTATTTGTAAAAAGATGCTAGGCAAAGAACTACTTTTATGTAATTAGATTCTAAGTTTATATAAATATCTTTTGTTGCATTATTAAGCTTTATTAATCACATTGAAACAAATTTAAAACGTTGTACACAACTATTTTTGTCATTTGACATTAATATTATAATTTAACTAGGAATTTACCGGGGTCGGTAAAATCTGGGTGGTCGTAAATTTCAAGCGTTGAGATGATAAGTCGACGTGAATTCAGTCGGTTTCTTACGATACCATAACTAAAACAAAAATGACAGTTGGTTGGTTTTCGTTACGGTGGTTTTTGGAACTAAAACAAAAGGTAGTGACTTTAGGCGAATATGGTCGGTTTCTTTCTCGTTCGTTACGGTACCGGAACTAAAACAAAAAATAAAAAAGAAAATAGGCATTCGCTCGGTTTTCTTTACGTTCGTTATGGTACCGGAACTACAACAAAAAAGACCCTAACGGCATCAAAACCCTAGAATTGCCAGTCTCGGACGTTGATGCAGTGAGTTTACACGAATTCAGTCTGTTTCCATTACGTAAACAAAAATTGACGGTAGGTTGGTTCTCGTTAGGTTCGCTATGCTACCAATACAAAAAAAGAAAATCAAAATGGTATTGATAAGTTTGGTGCCGCTACTTAGTTAGCGGCGCCAAACTTCTCTTTTATATATATATATAATTACCATTTTATCACCAATGAGCTTTAGCTTAACTGGTATTAGAAGCAAATGAACATTTGAGATAGAGATCGCAAGGTCTTAAATTTAAATCTGATTCTAAGAAGATTTTATCACAACGGGCCTTTAGCCAGCAAGCATTTCCTAATACAGAAAATGATGAGTTTGGATTACTCAACATTATCGATCACAAGCATATGATTCACTTTTTGTTGGGTTGCCCGGATAACCGGCTCTACTCATTGGTTCTCCAAAATATTACCAATTCTATCAAGCAAACACGTGTTGAACCATAATTGGGAGCAGGGGCATGTGTTGTCTTTTACCGTCGGCGGATTCCTTCATAAAATAATAATTTATTTTTTGATCTTTTCTTGTCAAGAATTGTCTTGGATTGCGGTTCAACGCCTTCTCTTTATTTATTACCTGCCTTCACAATACAAATTTAGGAGACTTTAGATGAAGAGCACAAGAGAATGCTTGAATGCATATTAAATGAAGTTTGGAAGATGCTTCAAAATATGGTATGTAAATAGGTACATAAACTATTTATGTTTAGGTAATGGTGTTATGAAACAAGTTAAATAAAAATTAATAATATGAAATTAAAATATGTCAAGTCGGCAATAATTACGTAAATTATAATCGTTGACATAAGTAAAGACAATTTTCTTATAACAACAAGATTACCGTGTCTGGCAGGTAGTTTAGCGGTAAAAATAATATATATTAATATATATATATATGTATATTCGTTAAATTTTATCTAGATCTTAAATAAATTTGACTAAAAAGAGTTGTGAAGAGTGTACCATAAAAGTAAAGTATACATGTTTTATAAAACATGGGTTATTATTCAAGTGAGAATAGTATATATTTTCAAAATTTTAGAACTTTGAATGCTAACTATACTTCAGATATATTTTAAAAACATTCAACTTAGAATAATCTTTTTTTGTAATTTTTTTTTTCATGAATGGTCAATCAGTTGTTTATATATACACCATTTTTATATGTAGGACATTAAAACTTAAAAACTTAATCATATGCAAATGATTATCTGAAAGAATACCAATACCCGGTCATACCTGTACCCGGTCATACCCGAACCCGAGTATTTAGAAAACCCGATTTATGCACCTCTAGTCTTGGGGTGGAGACCAAATCATAACGACAAATTACCGAGTTTATTAGTATTTTCATGCTACCACTAGCATATTGGAATATGATAATTTTGCAATTAGTTAAGATATCGTTGTTGTTATATACGCCTCAAGGCTCAAGCTATAGAGCTATATATTTATTTATGTCATAGCTGACATAATAATTTAATAGTGCATATTTCAGACAGTTATTAATATTAAAATACATGAAACATATTTTAATTTATATGTCCAACAAAATGTTATAAACAATTTCCAAATATAATAAATGACAGTCTGGTGATTAAGACATCTTTGTCATTTATTTCTTAACGAATATTTACTTTTTATATGTAATATAATATTTTAATATAAATTTTTTTAAAAGAAAAGTATGATGATTCAGTTATCTCATGAAAACGAATAAGAACATATAATAAGAAAATGATGTGCATATTTTTAATTTGATCAATCAATAATCGGGTAGGGTTCGGGTCGGGTATTGTCTCTAAAAATCATACCCTATGCATCGGGTTCGGGTTGGGTATACAACCAGGTATTCTAAAACTGGGTATTTGAATACCCTATTATCGGGTATTGAAAAAACTCTATTTACGAGTTTTTTTGGGGTTTTTTCCGGTATTTTTTTTATATAGATTGGATTTTTTATAAGTTTACACTTTTTAGGGGTATTATTCGGGTATTTTTGAGGTATTTTTCGGGTATACATCGGGTATTTGAAATACCCGGTTTCGGGTATTGGAAAACCTCGGTTCCGGGTTCGGGTATTACCGGGTACAAATCGGGTTTTCGGGTATTACCGGGTACAAATCGGGTCCGGTTCGGGTTCGGGTTTTAGTGCCAAAATGCATACCCTATCCGTACCCTACGGGTAGGGTCGGGTTCGGGTATTAGAAAAACCAGTTCCGGGTATTTATTTCGGGTCCGGTTCCGGTTCCGGGTTCGGGTTTTTTGTGCACCTCTACATAAGACAACTCCCTTTCTAATTTGTGCGCATAAATGGCTGGGAAACAAGTACATTTTTACTAGTATATAGGGTTAAGAAACAAACTTTGTTGTTTAAGTTACTTAAGAGCTTAGTGCTGTTTTTAGTGTATTGTGTAGCACCCAGTTATGAAGCCTATGAGGCCAAACTTGTAATCATCTTGGTATCTTAACAATGTGGATGCATTTCGGATTCTGTTGAATGCATGGGTCCTGCTAAATAGATCAAATTGACTCATCTACTTGTCAATAGGCGTTTTTCAAGTTATAGTTGTCAAGTTGGTAAAATCAAAATAAAAGGTGAAGGAAGCCAGTAAATAGTAAAAGTATGTCACTTAAAAGATAATATTATATTACATCAAATGTTTGTCGTTCAAAAATATGTTACTAACGTCTCTTCGACTTTTTATTCTGAGGACAGTAATTTTTTTTGTAAAAATGTTAGTAAACTACACACATTCCCTAACACGTATAGGCAAGTATTTGATGCAATGAATATTAATGTATACTCTATGGCATTAAATTAGTACTGCTATATCTTATTGTTTATTAATAATTTCATTGTATTGAAAATATATTCACTTTAAAGTTAAAAGAGAGAATTGTAATTTGAAAGTGCTATATTTTAAATATCCAAATTCCAAACTAAGGCAAGTTGTGTTTAATTGTGTCGTTTGCTCGGGTTGGGCCAAATAGCCAACGTATTTACCCACAATATGTCCCCTCGATTGCTTACAGTGGGCTTAGGTATGTATATTTGTTTAAAAATCACTCGTAACCATTAGTCCTTTAGGTACTCAAATTGCTTGCGGGCTATATAGAAGTAGACATCTACAAAACTGGCTTTTGGCCCAAATCAATTCAGGTTCTAAACCGGTCCAGTTTGATCAAATATTGGTCAAAGCCGGTTTAGTTTGAAAACCAGTTTATCATGTGGAGAATCCAGACTGGTCTTAAGTCTTAACTAGTTAGGTCTTGCCAAAACCGTTCCAGGCTTAAACCAGTTTTCTTTATAAAAAATTCAAAATAACTGAAATGCAGTTTTATTTAATATTAAAGGATAAACACTTAAATAAATAATAAAACCATAAATTGATTAATATATATAATACATAAGTTATGGGCAAATTAAGGCACCCCATTTTTAAATAATTTACAATTTTTAATGCCTAAGGTACACCTTACATAGCATGTAAGATAGGTAGGAGTGTACTTCGGGTTCGTTTTTTCGGGTTTCGGGTTTTTTGGGTTTCGAAGTATTAAATCTTAACCCGAACCCAACCCAAACCTCTCACATGTTTTTCAGGTTCGGGTAATTCTGGTTTGTGTTTTTTCGGGTTGGGTTAATCGGGTTTCGAGTATCCTATAAATAAAAACACAAAACCAATTTTTTTAAAAAAAAAAACTACAATGCTAATATTAAACAACATATTCTTCTTTACTTGCAACACAAATAATCAAATAATAAACAAACTAACCTAACTTGATAAAACAATTCAAAAGAAGTATAAAACTAACTCGAATCGTAATTGTATTCAATCAGGCGTGATTTGGTTGTTCGATTATGATTGCTATAAGTAATAAATGGAAAACACAAATTTATAATAAGTAACCGATCCATAATACTTAGAATGACAACAATCGATTAAAGCCAGATTTCGGTAACTTTAGTGGCTAAAACTTAGCCTATAATACATTAAAATATATTTAATTTCAAAACTAAAAATTAGTTTATTCGGGTTTCGGGTTGCCCCAAATCTTATAATTCAAATTCGAGATCCAACCCAAATTACATCGGTTCGGTTCGGGTTAGTGGTTTCATGGGTTCGGGTTCTTCGAGTCGGGTTAGTTCGGGTTCGGGTACGGGTTTTTGCGGGTTGAGTTTCGGGTAAAAATGACAACCCTAAAGATATGGACAAACTTGTTCATTAGAAAATATGTATTGAAATAGTTACAGCATTACTCAACTTTTGTAGATTTAAGAAATAGTTACTAATTTGGACATTTATCTTTACTCATATATTTCTTTTAATTTTAATTGTAAATAACTTCTCACCAACGATTCTCCAACGGTCATAACTTTTTCACACGCTAATAGTTTTTATAAAAAAATTGCACCATAAAAATGAGCATTTTATTGACTTTAATTTAGGTATGTTATTGCTATGGTTTTTCAAATACAAAAAATCAACATATTACGTATGGTTGTTCACAATTCGGTTTTAACGGTTTCTAAGTTATACCGTGAGCCAAACTGTTGGTTCGATATTTTGTTATTGAGAACCGAAACTTAACCGTTGAAACTTTAAACTGAATCGTTGCTAATGGGTTGGTTTCACGCATTGAGCTTCAAATAATAAGTTTACCGTCCGGTCCAATATTATATGACCAATTTCTGTATGAACCATAAACCAAATCCGTTTGCTATGGTTTGAACATTCGAAAACCTGCTGACCAAAAGTGATGATTGGTTCAAACGTTTTCAAGGTTTCAAACGAACCTTGAACATCCACAATTGTTACATGATTATATATATACATGGTAAGGACCAAGAGGGAACTCCTCTTTAAAAAGAGAATTAGAGAATTAATAAATAAATATTTTTAATTTAATAAAAAAATATTTTTTTTCATTCTTCTTATATGTTGCTATTTTCAACATAAAAAAATATATAGAAAACTAGTTGTAGTGCACATATACAATACATCGTTTTTTTTAATGCATATGGCACTAGTGTGTATTTTGATATATGGAATGGTGTTGAATAGGATATATGCAATTGTTTGTATCGTATATATGTAATAGTATTATATTATATACAAAAATAAAAAGGAAATCGATATAGTGCATATGTGCTAGGGGTGTGCAGAGTACAAAACCCGACCCGGCCAGTGTGTATTTTGATATATGGAATGGTGTTGAATAGGATATATGCAATTGTTTGTATCGTATATATGTAATAGTATTATATTATATACAAAAATAAAAAGGAAATCGATATAGTGCATATGTGCTAGGGGTGT
>NW_027502986.1:0-56582 GCF_021521415.1 Bidens hawaiensis
ATAAAAAGTTTGAACATAATTTAAAACACACACACACACACACACACACACACACAACATATATAATAAGTTTAAAATCAAACAATGAATTATTAAATTAGTTAAATAATGAATTACGAACCATTGTCGTATAATAAATCCCGAAATTTGTTTATAATATATATCTTCAAATTTAGTTGAATAAATACAGTATTTATAATCTTATAATTTGTAAAACACTATTTAACTTACATTCGTATTGATAACAAAAAACATCTTTAATATATTTAGGTACTAAACTACTAATAATTGATTTTATATCATCTTAAAACATTATTTTGATCTTAAAAAATTATAAAATTTAAATATGTAACATTTGAAGTGTGTGTGATTATATTAAAATTAATGTATAAATTCAAAAGAAAATCCTTAAATTACGTATGATTAAATATCTAAATTTCGGTCATTTGACAAATCCGTATAATACACGGGTGCAAAAGCTAGTATGTATATAATTAAAAAATAAGTTTTAAAACACCCCATCCACCTTTCATCTTCATTTCAAACATGCCGGCCACCACCATCCTCACTCGGCTCACCACTAGACCACCCGCACTACACCATCTCCACTGCATCACTGTCGTCCACCTTCTTGAACCACCGTTAGAAATCATCATCTCAAACTCCCTAAAAAACTAACACTCAAAATATCAAATGAAGGAGATTTCAGTCGAGGATGTTGATTAGGGCAAAATTTCGGCAGGTTTTAAAGTGGATCTGGAATTGATGAACGAATCCTAACAGATACGGGGAAAACAATTTGGGGCTTCTTGTGAATTGCATGCAGGTAGCCGGAGAAGAGGATGGAGGTTTCAACAAGCTCATAAGTGGGGGATGATGTTGCAGGTCACCGAAGTTGGGGATGGTATCACCAGAGAACCATTCCACAACTAGAAAAATACCCTATTCGGAGCTAAAGGAAGGGCCCGATTACTCGTCGTAATAGCTCCGACGATCCACTGGAGAAACATTTACCGACGAGGATATATCCGGCAAGCCTTGACTCAAACTCAGGGAAAACGATTCAAATGGAGCCCCATTTGAATACTCCATTTATAGGGTTTTTAGAAATCAAACTTGTGGGTTTTTAGTGTAAGAAACAAATGATTGGGTGTGGATTTAGATAGATTAACAGAGGGATTACCGCTCATCACTCGGAGATGTCTGAGCTAACGGTTTTCAGAGGTTGTGGCAGAGGGGCGACGTAGAAGGTGGTTGTGGCGTGGTGATTGAAAGTTGAAAGAAGAAATGAAGATGAAGATCTATGATGTTGAGTTAAATGGTTGGACCCACATCAATGTAATAGTTTTTTTCCCTTAAAGAGGAGGAATCTGACAATAAATTTGAAGGTATAGATGAAAAGACCAAAAAGCCCTCACATGTTACTCATGTGCAACCATTTAACTGAGCTTTTCTAACCTAGTTAGTGTAAAGGACATAACGTGTAGGAAAAAAATGTTTAAAGGACACCGCCTATAAACAAACTAAATAAAGGACATGAACCGTAAATTTAAAGGGCAAAATTTGTAATTCTATCAATAAATTAATAAAAATAACCAAATATTATTCCTAATTAAATATAAAAACTCAAATAATTCCTCTAAATTTATCAATAACCCATCTATTCTTTATATTTTAAATTCAAGATCAGCGTCTCCATTCTCCCCCCTAATCTCGAATTGGATCCCTTTCTTCAAATCGGTATTGTTGTCGACAAATTCAATCCCTTGCCAGACACGACTAGATTCAAAGCCTCCCACTTTAACGAATCTTCTTCCGCTCGTCCACTCGCAAATCTCTGCTAAACGGATTCAACACATTTGATCGTAATTTTACCACACTGTCACACTCTTCCTTGATATGCACACACTAATATCAACCACCAACAAAGATAATAGAATCCCACTATTCCGTATTTTCGGTCGCTAAACGAATTCCTTAGCTCCCCGCTCTTTCGTTCTTCCTCGACACGCCCGCTGGTTTTCCCGCCATAAAAATCGAACTCCTCACTGCAACTTTTATCCTTGGCTAGAAAGATTTCTTGACAAAATAAAACATGATCAAACAATTGGGTTTGAAACTCCCGCTTTACAACACCTAACAACCCGTGGTGTCGGTTCGTTTCTTTGAAACGAAAAATCACCTTTCCTTTAGCTTTTCCTATAACACAATTTTTTTTTATGTATGATCACTGACCCACCATGATACGTACCCACGATGCCATGATGCCATGCAATCCAACAATATATATCTATTATCTTCAACGTGGGCTTTAGTTCTCTGCATGTTTTATCTAGCCTTTGATTCATGTTTATGCATATTACTTACTAGAGTAGTGGGTAGAAAAATGGGCATCTAGTTTTTATTCGGTTATTTGTTTATATCCTATAAATAGGCAAAGTTCGTTTAATGTTTTATATGAATGAAAATTTAAAAAATTGGCAGCAATGTCGCGTTCCCTCTCGTCTATGTTCTTTGGAGTCTAACCCGCTCAAAGGGTCACTATCTTGGGAGATTAGCCATCTCGAATCGACTTAATATCAATGGTGCTTTCATTCTCGAGCCCTATGCCTTCCTACCATAAACCACAACCTCTTAAATAAATCATAGCGGCCTTTGACGATGTCGTCTCCGAACAAAAGGCTGCTATGAAGGAGTTTTCCTCCACATTGGATTCCTTTGTCACCGCCCTTGTCGATACCCAAGCCGCTCAGTTTGAGCAAACCAACCTCTTATTATCATTCTCCAAATCACTCCTCGCTACCCTTGCTAAACCGAAACCATCACTTGAACTTTTTACACCACCACAACAAGCACTGCCGCCTTCAATGCCTGAACTACAAACCACTCCAAATGTAACATTCCAATATTTCAAATAATAACGTCTAATATCTTATTTATTATGATGGAAAAGTTTACTTGGGTTAGTAAAGAAATAATATAATAATAAATATGGAAAGGTAAGTAAGCTATTTAGATGAAATTAATTATGGACTAAAAATGAAAGATTGGCCTTAGGTCCATGGGTTAAGGGAATATAAATATCCCTTAAACCCTAATCCTTTCCATTTACATGCATCCTACACCATAGCCTACACCTTAAACACACACTTAAGCCAAACACACCTCCATAGCCATCGAACATCATCTGAAACCAAAACCAAGCATAGTAATATTAAATTTTCGATCACACAAGCAAGCTAACAAGACCAAGATCACGTATCAAGCTAACCATGGTTCCGATGAATCATAAAGGTACGTTTTAGCTTAAACCTTACATTGTTTTAGTCTGTTTGCCCTAAGGAATGATACGAAGGAGGATCGGCCATCCTTATGCAATACAAATATGAACTTGACGTTAAAAATGGACTTAATCAACTTGTTATTTCACGGTTCTCGGTCAACCTTGAGTTCTCGGTTCACCTTGAGATCTCGGCTGAGTTCTCTGCCTTAGAGTTCTCAGCCAGTTAGTGACCTATTGTGGTCTGTGGGCCTGACCCAACTAGGCCCAGAAACCAAAATGAACAGTCGGCCTGAACTAACTAGTTGACCCATCTGTATAAGTTAAACAAACGAGCCCAACTTAGAAAATACACTAGCTAACTAAAATACCGACTTAATTAATTATTATGGTTAATTAACATATATATATATTTAACAGTTAGCCGAGCTCAGTTAAAGAAGGGATTAACCGTTAACGGCGAGCGTAATAGGATCCAGGTGAGTTTTAGACCCATTTCCTTGTTATGTTTTCGGGGCTGTGTGCATACTCAATATGTTTAGTTAATACACTTACCTTAAGTGGTAAGTGTATGCCTATTATGATATATGTGAAGGTAACGAATGCTTGTCGGTACGTGAACGATCTTCGAATATTGCATGTACTGTCAGGTAATAACTTGAAGATTTGACTGTTATTATATGTTGTATGTATGATGTATTTATGTTATAGATTATGATTATCCAAGGAAGTATATAAAAGTATAAAAGAAAAGGAAAGTATGAAACGAAGGAATTGACGGTAAAGGGTGATAGACCCTAATAATATCTGTGAAGGAGGGTGGCAGACCCTAATATTATCTATGAAGGAGGGTGGAAGACCCTAATAATATATGTGAAAGAGGGTGGCAGACCCTAATAACATTTGTGAGATTATAGGTCGAAAGGCTCTTTAAAACGTATAAGTATTTATGTAAAGTAAGATAAAATGTGAAAGTACGAAAGAAATAAAGTATGGAAGTAAGAACGAAGGTATATATTTACGTATGTATGAAAGAAAGTAAAGGAGGTAAAGTATGTAATATAAGAACGTATTGTATGTTACATGTATTAACTAGAACTCACTCAGCGTAGCTGACTTTTAGTATGCACGCAGGCGAATATACTAAAACAGCTAGCATGAGGGGGACACATGGCAGGATTGGACGAGACTGGCATATGAGATTTTGTCATGATGTTATTACTATATTTTACGTTATGTTTTATAAGAAAAATTATGAATGATTGTAACGAACGGTTAACTATATAATATTTCACGAAAGTTTTTAATTAACTCTGATATTTAGAACTGTGTTTATGAGTAAATCCAACACCAAATGTAGGGCACCATGAACGAGGCCTTACAAGTTGGTATCAGAGCAAAGTTCAAGAGATTTAAGCATCCTACATGCTTAAACTCGAACAGAGAATGAGATTAAAGTAATAAAAGAAAGAAGATGCCAGTTCAAGATAGCCAAGTGTCACTTAAGCAAGCTCAGTAAAGGTAGAGTTTATGGTTAAATAATGTATGTTAATGTTAGCTTAATTACTAAGGGAATGATATGTGAATGATAAGGATAAGATTAATTGATTGTTTTGATTGATTGATTGCTTGAAAGTAGAACCAGCAAAAAATAGACTCATAAGGGGAAGTGTATAGGATACGGAAAGTAACGTGATCAGCTAATCACAACTGGCCAATATTATTACCTGTTAGCCTTACTATCCTTGTACTAAATAATTCCTTGAGTGATGACGTTTGTGTTTTCCTTTTTAGAATACGATGGCTGGAGCAAGAGAGATTGTTGGCACTTGAGAACGCACTAGACGTCGTGGCAGGTCTCGTCTTGTTCAACAACCTTCAGTAGAAACAGCTTCTAACACGGGAGAGGAAGGAATCGCAGCTGGGAGACACCCAGGCAACAACGAAGGGTATCAACTTCACCCTTCTGTCCAAGCAGCCATTGTGCAAGCTGTAGCCGCTGCTGTGAAGAACTTGAATCCCGTAGAGTCTTCTAGAAGCCATGCAAAAACTGCTGAATGATCAGGAGAGAATGGTAGGAATAAGGTAAATGTGAGAAAGGCGATTCAAGTGAGGTTAGAATTGTGAAGACTACTGATGGGAAAAGAGGCCGAGGCGGGTGTAACTACAAGTCTTTCAAAGGATGCGACCTGCCAAAGCTGACTGGTTTGAGGGACGCAATTGCTACTATCCAATGGATAACCGCAATGGACAAGGTTATCCGGATTAGCGAATGCCGTCCTGACTAAGCCGTGGGTTATGCTACCCAATCATTTGGTGATGAAGCTATGTACTGGTGGGAGAGTGTAGAGCAGAGGAAGACTCGGGATGAGATTAAGGCTTTGAAATGGGATGACCTGAAGGAGATGGTCATGAAACGTTTCTGTGCTGATGCTGAGGTTGAACGGGCTGAGATGAAGTTTCTGAACTTGAAGGCGGGTAAGATGACACACCGCGAGTATACTACTGAATTCAACCGCATGTCGAGGCTGGTTCCTGACATAGTGAACACTGAGGCCAAACGAACCAAATGTTATGTGAGGGACTACCGCAGAACGTCCGAACATTAGTCAAGACTAGTAAACCTGCTACTTTTGACTCTACTGTCGAACTCGCAGAGATAGTTAATGATGATCTGGTTGTGGACGATGTGGTGGTAGAAGAGAAGAAAAAGAAGAAATGAGTCATTCCTGTTAAACGACCTGGTACTTAGTTTTGGAACTCCAAGGATAAGAAGCAGAAGGTGTGGGAAGGGAAGCCGGGCAAGACTTGTGGAAAGATGCACGGTGGTGAGTGCAAATGGGGTACTGGCTCTGATGTGTGCCACAAGTGTGGGATATCTCACGGTGGGGGGTGCAGGCTAGGGTCTAATGCCTGTTACAAATGTGGAAAGGTGGGGCATTACGCTCACGAGTGCACCGTCGAACCCACATGTTATAAGTGCGGGAAGAAGGGTCATATGGCATGGGAGTCTGCCTAAGTCGGAGGAGGTGAGAAGAAGGATGCTGACCAAGTTAGGCCAAGGACCAGGGCCTACATGCCAACCCAGGAACAGGCTAAGCAGAACCCTGATGTGGTGACATGTACGTTTCTAGTAAAAGGTATTTCCGCTTTAGTATTATTTGATTCAGGTGCTAATAGAAGTTTTGTAGCCACTCCATTTAGTAAATTAGCAAATAAAATGTTGTCGAGTTCCTGAAATCTTTACAGTAGAAACCACTACTAAAAACTCGGTTAAAATAATGAGAATGGTTAAGGGTTGTAAGATAGAGTTAGAGAGACGTTAGTTCCCTGTTACCCTATATGTGATGACCTTAGGAGGGTTCGATCTAGTTTTGGAAATGAATTGGGTATCTGAGTTTGAAGCTCAGATAGTGTGTAAGAGAGGGATAATAAGGTTAAATTCCTTGGATGGTAGTGCGGTGACGGATTATGGTGATAAGGAAAGTTATGGGCTTAATGTCATTTCGATTATAATAGCCGAGGGTTTGTTAAGGCGAGGGTGCGGTGCCTACCTGGCGTATCTTTTCAACGCTACGGCCGAGACGAAAGATCTGAAAGATGTTCCTATCGTGCGCGACTACCCAGAATTATTCCCTGAGGATCTTCCGAGGTTGCCAACGAAGAAAGAGATAGTAATTCAGATAGATTTAGTACCAGGAGCCCAACCCGTCGCGAAAGCACCTTACCGTCTAGCGCCGTCTGAGATGAAAGAATTGATGTCCCAACTGCAAGAACACCTCGAAAAAGGTTTTATTAGGCCAAGTGTTTCCCCGTGGGGCGCGCCAGTATTATTTGTGAAGAAGAAGGATGGAAGTATGAGAATATGCATTGATTACCGTGAGTTGAACAAGCTTACGATAAAGAATAGATATCCTTTACCAAGAATTGATGATATGTTTGACCAACTACAAGGTTCTAGTTGGTTCTCCCGAGTAGATCTCAGATCAGGCGATCATCAGTTAAAGGTAAAAGAGGCAGATATCCCTAAAACAACGTTTCGGGCGCGGTATGGACATTATGAGTTCTTCTGATGTCATTCGGTCTAACAAATACTCCTACAGCATTTATGGACATGATGAATAGGGTGTGTCGGCCGATGTTGGATAAGTCTGTTATCGTCTTCATAGATGACATATTGATTTATTCAAAGAACGAATTTGATCATGCTGAGCATCTAAGAGAGGTATTGGAAACTTTGAAGAAAGAAAAGTTATACGCTAAATTTTCGAAATGCGCATTCTGTTAAGAGGAGTGCAATTTCTAGGTCGCGTGATCAATCCTGAAGGGATTACCGTGGACCCAGCTAAGATTGAAGCAATAACAAACTGGAAGACTCCACAGAATCCGACTGATATACGAAGCTTCCTAAGGTTAGCTGGTTACTATAGGAGATTCATCAAAGGTTTCTCCAAGATAGCCGCACCGTTGACCGGTATGACCCGAAAGTCGGTAGGATTCAGTTGGCGAAAGTTCCAAGAAGAAGCTTTTGAAGAATTAAAGAAAATACTCACGCAAGCTCCAATCCTTGCTTTACCCGATGCTGACGAGGATCAGGTTGTTTGTACTGAAGCTTCGCATCGTGGGCTAGGTTGCGTGTTGATGCAATGAGGAAAAGTGATAGCTTATGCGTCTAGACAGTTGAAAGTCCATAAGAGTACCTATCAGACGCATGATTTAGAGCTAGAAGAAGTTGTGCATGCTCTCAAGATTTGGAGACACTACTTATATGTTACTAAGTGTATTATCTATACCGACCATAAAATCTTGAAATATTTCTTTGAGCAGAAAGAATTACATATGAGGCAAAGAAGGTGGTTAGAATTGATAAAAGACTACGACTGTGAATAAAGTACTATCCTGGTAAAGCTAACATGGTCGCTGATTGTGACAATCGTCAATTTCAGGTTAACTCCGTTAACTCCGTTAACTCAACTCCGTCAATTCAAACTTTAGATCACTGAATCTATAACGCACACCTCATTACAATTAAACTAGGGTTTAAATGACGCTTGACACGTACTAAATGTGTAGTCTTTCGGGAATTGCACCGAAACGCAAACGAGTTGACGCAAACAATTGGTGGATAAACAAAAAACGTCAAAACAATAATTATGTGATAATTTTGTGTTAGACTTATGTGTTATGTGATAACATGTTATAACAATGTCAACTCAATATGCAAACTAGATAATTTAAGCTAGGAAAGAACAAACTAGAAGTTGAGGGACCAAAGTGTATTATATTATTATTAATATGTAAAAACCCTAACTCTCCTCTTTCACTCCCTCACATCAAACGACGTCAGCCCCCCCCCCCCCCTTGCTCCCTTTCAAGATCGGCTCACACACACACACATATTGCTTGATTTTGATCTTGGTCTTTCACAATTGAAGCATCTTACATCCGTTTCTAGCCACCTTCTACCTTCCTCTTGCTTGTATTGGTGTTTTTGAAGGTATAATTGTAAACCCTAGGTCCGATTTTCATATGTATATGTGTTCATATGTTTTATCTTGATTTTGATGATGGATTGATTGTGATATGATAACTAGAATTGGTATTATTACATGTTAATCGTTGTGCTCTTGATTTTGAATTCAAATAAAACCCTAACCATGGATGTAATGTGTAATTGATGTGCATGGATAGTGATTATGGTGTCTAGGATGTTATATGAAGGAATTATGGTTTATAAATGGTTAATATGTTGAGTTTTGTTGCAAACAGTTTCTGAACAGATTGTGTTATTGATGTTCAATTGACTGTAACGGGGTGTAAATGTGAAAATTGGTTGAGATTATTGATACTACAGTAAACTAGGTTGAGTCTAGTTTCTAAAGAATATAAATTTGCAATTTTTGGACGTGTAAAAGTTAACCTTTATGATTTTACAAAAACGTTGTGCAAAGCTGAGTTGTTAGACATGCTGTTAGGTTGTTTTGTGAATGTTATATCTCATGAACTACGAGACCAATTGGGTTGGTTCCACTTCTGGAAGTTGACTTGTTGAGTTAGGAACCTAACCCAAGTGGTCTTGCATTTATTGGATTTTTCATTTAATGGGAATTTCAAATAACATTCTGTTGCGCATGAATTTGACTGTTATGAGTTTGCTGTAATGATTTGATTATTGTGAGAAACCTATGTGGAATAAAAATATAATAAAATATGTTCTGGAAACCTAAGACATATATGCTTTTTTGATGATTTTTGGTAAATTAATTGTGATGCTATGATCGGTGGGATAGACTAGTTTTTTCAAGTAGAATTCTGTCGTTAAGAAACTAGTTGCTGAATTTTGTGAAAGTTGCATGAAACAACGTGATTGCTAATTTATTATCGTGTTTTGACCAAATTGCCCTTGAGGGGAATGATTGCTAATTTATTATCGTGTTTTGACCAAATTGCCCTTGAGGGGAATGATTGTTAATTAATTGTCGTGTTTTGACCAAAATGCCCTTGCGTGGAATAATTGCTAATTGATTGTCATGATTTGACCAAATTGCCCTCGTGGGGAATAATTGCTAGTTGATTGTTATGTGTTGACCAAATTGCCCTTACGGGGAGAAATTGCTAGTGATGTACATTAAGAATACATGACACGTAAATAATTGCTCACACATGTAACGTATCACAAATACACTTGTTAAAGTCACACACGATTCACAAACGAAACACGAAACATGTTGTGTGCATAGGTATTATGTGCCGGGTCTAGAGACTCGATAATATTCCGACACTTAGAAAAATCTCTTTGTTGTTTTAGAACGCTAGAGAGAGTTTTTATGTGACGCGCATCTTGGTGAATTATTTTGGAAATATTTCGCAAACAGTGAGTTCACTTACCCCTTTTTAAACTGTTTTCAAACGCTTTTCACTTGGGGGAGATAACATACTCCGAAAACGCATTTAAGATTTTGTTAATATAGATTATATATCACTTGTAAAGACTAAGTGGCAAACGCGTTAACTAAAGTCCTTCATTCACATCGAACCATTTAATATTGGATAATAGCGAGTCATTTTTGAGTAGTACTACTGGGTTTGACAAACCCCACCCAACGCTAAACTTAAATGGAGGTCGAGTGGGTGTAATCTTGGCTAAACACATACCATGTTCGGGATAGACCTGGTGGCAAGGCAAATGATGAACAGTCAGCTTCGGTGTCGAACACTTAGTAATACTTGTTTTGTAGGCTAGCTACCTATAGATATATAATTGACATAACACTATCTGGTAACGAAAAACGATAAACGCAAAACGCTGAACGCAAAATGCTGAAACGCAAAACGCTAAACGCTTTATTTTATATAAACTTGTGAACTCACCAACCCCGTGTTGACACTTTTAGTATGTTATTCTCAGGTAGCCGAGGCGGGCGCGCGGTATAGGATCATGCATTATCTGAAACGCTTTTGTTTATGCAAACTGATTTTTAACTGTTGATATGGGGTTTTAAGTCGTCCTGCGTGACGTAACTTTTGTCTTTTGGTTTTTACGCTTCCGCACTTAATTTCATCTAAACGTTTTTATGGTTTGATTATAACTAATGATTCCGATCCTGTTAGTTCACACCCTCTAACGGTAAAACTCCGTTAGTGGATTTTGAGGGTGTGACAGATTGGTATCAGAGCCATTGGTTATAGCGAACTAGAAGCTGCATGCATACTAAACTATTACCGCGACGACCCATTAGTTATAATGATACGCACTGCAGAGATTTGTGTAGTCTTTGTTATCTTATCTCTTTACCCCTTTCACTCATACGCGCGCATACACGGCTAACCTGTAGAGATGTCGACGCCATCATCATCATCATCCGATCAGATGACTCATGCTCATGGGAAGGAATCGCAGTTAACTACCTCGTCGCCACCTCGTGTAGTCCCGGAACTCGAAGCTCCTGCACCGAAGAGGTATCGCTTATCCGGAGGCATGTACGAAAACGAAGTTAGCTGGGATTGGTACCCTAATATGATCAGAGGTATGATCTATCGTGAACAAGTTCCCACATTACCACCCCCGAACCATCCTGCTTACCCCAACACCCTACCACCCATAACCGAACCTGTAGAGCAAGTTCTCGCAGCTGTTGTTTCATGCTTGGAGCGTGACGTGGGTTACATGCGCTATACGAGAGCGAACGTTTCCGGACTGTTAAAAGATGGAACCGAAACTAAGGAGGAAATTTCCCGCATGACAGCGGCCATGAAGGAGATGCAAGAGGCTAGCGACCAACAGATGAAAATTATGAGAAGGATGCAAGCCGAGATGATAGACTTGCAAGAGCAACTCCAAGTAGCAAGGACCCGAACAGAAATAGCACTAGCAACGTTTTCTTATCATCCAGCCGCTTCATGATCAATACCAACCGGCGGTCACCATCATCGGCCATGAAGGAGATGCAAGAGGCTAGCGACCAACAGATGAAAATTATGAGAAGGATGCAAGCCGAGATGATAGACTTGCAAGAGCAACTCCAAGTAGCAAGGACCCGAACAGAAATAGCACTAGCAACGTTTTCTTATCATCCAGCCGCTTCATGATCCACACCAACCGGCGGTCACCATCATCCACCCGGTCAAGCCGTCATTGTTTCAAGATATAGGAGATATCTAGGATTATGTTCCCTTTCTACTAGGTGGATGCTACTGTTTTACATGGTGTACGACTCCAAAGGCTAGTGAAGATGCTACCGATGTACTAGACTAATTTCATAAAATCTTATACACATGCAAGGTTGCAAAGATCGGTAAGCGAATCCTAGGCGACCGACAGAGGAGTTGAGTGTACTTGGAGCAGCCGGAAAGTACTCGGACAAGGAAATGGCTGGAAGAAACGCTGGACACGGACGTGGTGACATCAACTTGACTGCAGCAGAACTCCAAACTCTGCTGAACTACCATGCGGTGGCCGTTCTAGGTCCAATTGGAACGTGTACCTTCAAGAATTACCTTGACTACAAGCCCAGTACGTTTAAGGGCACTGAGGGAGCAATAGGCTTCCTGCGTTGGGCTGAGAAGGCCGAGTCGGCATTTGAGATGTGTAATTGTCCCCCTGCCAGTAGGGTCAAATTTGCTGCTGGAACACTTGAAGATTCTGCCCTCACTTGGTGGAATTCGAACGTACAGATTCTTGGATTGGAACTAGCTAACGCGATGAACTGGGAGGAGTTCAAAAACATGATGCGAGAAGAGTACTGTCCAAGAGAGGAGATTGCAAAGTTGGAGTCAGAATTTTGGTCATTGAAGATGGTGGGTTCGGAAATCGAAGCCTACACTACCCGTTCTCACGAGTTAGCTGTGATGTGTCCGCGGATGGTAGAACCACCGAGTAAGAGGATTGAAATGTATATTGATGGGTTAGCACCACAGATTCAGGGCATGGTGACGTCAACCAGACTAGCCACGATACAACAAGCGATCCGGTTAGCTCACAAGCTGACGGATCAAGCAGTGACCCAAGGTGCGTTACCACCTAGAGGTTCAACCACTAAAGCCCGTGACAACCCGATTACTGACAACAACAACAACAACCCGAGCAATGGAAAGAGAAAGTTTGACAAAACCAGATCCTCATCCTCGAACCCCCCTCAGCAACACCACCACCGTAAGCCCGAACCCATTCGAAGCTTCAACAATCAGGGTCACAACAACAATAACAACGGTAGCGGGCAGGGTTCGAGTGGATATGCTGGGAAATACCCGAAGTGCAACAGGTGCAACTATCATCATGCTGGCCCGTGTGACCGTGTCAAGTGTCTGAGATGCGGAAAGATGGGTCACCAAGCAAAGGAATGTAGAGGAGACCTTGCAGCAAAGGGTGCTCCTAAACCACCCATGACAACCAAGGGATGTTTTGAGTGTGGACAAGAGGGACATTTTAAGAAAGACTGCCCTAAGCTGAAACAGAACGACAATAATGGAGGTAATGGAAGTGGCAGTGGTGGTGGAAACAATGGTAAAGGAAGAGCTTTTGTTATTGGGTCGGGTCAAGCCCGCAATGATCCTTACGTGGTGACTGGTAAGTTCCCTGTGTACGATTGTTTTGCTTCTGTATTGTTTGACACTGGAGCTGATAGGAGTTTTGTGTCGAAAGCCTTTAGCCAACTCTTAGACTTAACCCCAACCCCGTTAGATGCTAAGTTTCCTGTTGAATTAGCTAACGGTAAGACTATAGTAACGACTCATGTACTTGCGGGATGTAAGTTGAAACTGTCAGGTCATGTTTTTGATATCGACCTTATTCCTTTTATGCTTACTAGTTTCGATGTCGTTGTCGGCATGGACTGGTTATCCGAGAACCGAGCGGAGATTATATGTTATGACAAGATAGTCCACATTACTACCCCTTCCGGCGAGATCATTTCGATCCGAGGCGAAAGAAGCGGCATGACCACCAGCGTCATTACCCTCATGAAGGCGCATAAGTATCTACGAAAGGGTCATCCAGCAATTTTAGCGCATATTGTTGAGAAACCCGTGGAGGAGAAACGAATTGAAGATATACCGATTGTGCGAGATTTCCCGGAAGTTATCCCGGAGGATTTTCCTGGACTCCCTCCTATTCGTCAAGTCGAATTCCAAATAGAGTTGACACCCGGTGCAGCACCCATAGCACGAGCCCTGTATCGGCTCGCACCAGCGGAGCTTCAGGAACTGTCCACTCAGTTGCAGGATTTGTTTGATAAGGGTTTTATCCGACCTAGCTCATCGCCATGGGGAGCCCCTGTCTTATTTGTCAGAAAGAAAGACGGGACTTTCCGCATGTGCATCGACTACCGGGAGTTGAACAAGGTGACGGTCAAGAACCGTTATCCTTTACCCCGAATTGATGATCTGTTTGACCAACTCCAAGGATCGAGTTACTACTCGAAGATCGATCTGCGGTCTGGTTACCATCAACTAAGAGTGCGCGAGGAAGATATTTCAAAGACGGCTTTCAGAACACGGTATGGTCACTACGAGTTTTCGGTTATGCCTTTTGGCCTAACCAACGCACCAGCCGTATTTATGGATCTTATGAATCGAGTATGCAAGGTGTACCTCGACAAGTTTGTGATTGTGTTTATTGATGATATTCTCGTCTACTCCAAGGACGAGGCTGACCACAAAGAGCACTTGAGGTTAATTCTGGAATTGCTGAAAAAGGAACAACTATACGCTAAACTCTCGAAATGCGAATTTTGGCTTCGCGAGGTTCACTTTTTAGGACATGTGATCAACGAGAATGGTATCCATGTTAATCCCGGTAAGGTAGAGGCCATCAAAAACTGGGAAGCACCTAAGACTCCGACTGAGGTGCGGCAATTCCTAGGACTGGCCGGCTACTACCGGCGTTTCATCGAGGGATTTTCAAAGATAGCTCAACCCCTCACCGCTTTGACTCACAAAGGTACTAAGTACAATTGGGGTGACGCGCAAGAATCCGCTTTTCAACTGTTGAAAACCAAACTCCGTAGCGCCCCTATTCTAGCCCTCCCCGAGGGAACGGAGAATTTTGAGGTACACTGTGACGCATCGATACAAGGTCTCGGTTGTGTGCTGATGCAACTCGAGAAGGTTATAGCTTATGCCTCTCGACAACTACGGGTTCACGAGAAGAACTACACGACCCATGATTTGGAACTCGGAGCTGTGGTGTTTGCCCTTAAGATATGGAGGTATTACTTGTATGGTACCAAGTTTACCATTTACACCGACCACAAGAGTCTCCAAGATATCTACGATCAGAAGGAGCTGAACATGCGACAGCGTCGTTGGGTCGAGCTGCTTAAGGATTGTGATTGTGCCATCAAGTACCACCCTGGCAAGGCCAATGTAGTGGCCGACGCTCTCAGCAGGAAAGAAACTGATAAACCCAGGCGTGTGCGAGCATTGCAACTCACAATTCATGCCAACTTACCCGATCAAATTCGCGAGGCGCAACTCGAAGCTTTGAAATATGATAATCTTCCATCAGAACTCATGCGGGGCATGAACAAGCAACTTGAAACCAAATCGGACGGGGTCCGATATTTTGAGAACTGGATCTGGGTTCCACGATACGGAGAGTTGAGAACTCTAGTGATGGACGAAGCACACAAGTCCCGATATTCTATCCACCCTGGCTCAGATAAGATGTACCATGACTTAAAGCCACTTTACTGGTGGCCGAACATGAAAGCCGACATTGCCACCTACGTGAGCAAATGCTTGACTTGTGCCAGAGTCAAAATAGAATACCAGAAACCATCTGGTCTACTGCAACAACCGAAACTTCCAATGTGGAAATGGGAACACATTTCAATGGACTTCATCACGGGATTACCAAAGACACCGACGGGGATGCGATACCATCTGGGTGATCGTTGACCGGTTGACTAAGTCGACACACTTTTTAGCGATTAAGGAATCGGACAAAATGGAAAGACTGACTCGCGTCTACATGAAGGAAGTAGTGTCTAGACACGGAGTGCCTGTCTCAATCATTTCTGATTGAGATTCCAGTTTCACTTCGCACTTTTGGAAGTCGCTACAGAGCGCACTAGGCACCCGTCTTAATATGAGCACAGCATACCATCCTCAGACGGATGGGCAAAGTGAACGAACTATTCAGACCTTAGAAGATATGTTGCGTGCATGTGTGTTGGATTTTGGAAAAAGTTGGGAACCTCACTTACCTTTGGTAAAGTTTTCGTATAATAACAGCTACCATGCAAGTATTAAAGCAGCGCCGTTTGAAGCACTGTACGGACGGAAGTGTCGATCACCACTCTGCTGGGCAGAGGTGGGTGACAGCCAAATCACTGGTCCAGAACTGGTACTCGAAACTTCGGAAAATATTGTTCAAATCCGAAATCGCATGGCAGCAGCACGAGATCGGCAAAAGAGTTACGCCGACAAGCGCCGAAAACCTCTCGAATTTCAAGTGAACGATCGAGTGTTACTCAAAGTCTCACCTTGGAAAGGTGTGGTTCGCTTTGGAAAGCGAAACAAACTCAACCCACGATATGTTGGTCCTTACCGGATAACGGAACGCGTTGGTCCAGTGGCGTACCGGCTGGACTTACCAGCGGAACTCCGCAGTGTACACAATGTTTTTCACGTATCGAATTTAAAGAAATGCCTATCCGATGAAACTCAAGTAGTCCCCGTTGGATGAACTGCAAGTTGATGAACAGTTACGCTTCATTGAAGAACCAGTTGAGGTTTTGGATTTGGAAACCAAAACGCTCAAGCACAGCAAAATTCCAATTGTTAAGGTTCGTTGGAACTCGAGACGTGGACCGGAGTTCACATGGGAAAGCGAGGATCAAATGATGAAAAAGTATCCTCACCTTTTTGAAGGGCTGACCAAACACAGAAAACCGCGAAACCCGGCAAACCGTCAGAAATCACCGGAGGTATGAATTAAATTTCGGGACGAAATTTCTTTCTACTAGGGGATGATATGACAAACTGAAAATTTTTCTTACTTTTTCAGACACTCATCACGACTTGACTCAAATTTTCGGGACGAAAATTCTTTAACATGGGAATGATGTGACAATCGTCAATTTCAGGTTAACTCCGTTAACTCAACTCCGTCAATTCAAACTTTAGATCACTGAATCTATAACGCACACCTCATTACATTTAAACTAGGGTTTAAATGACGCTTGACACTTACTACATGTGTAGTCTTTCGGGAATTGCACCGAAACGCAAACGAGTTGACACAAACAATTGGTGGATAAACAAAAAACGTCAAAAAATAATTATGTGATAATTTTGTGTTAGACTTATGTGTTATGTGATAACATGTTATAACAATGTTAACTCAATATGCAAACTAGTTAATTTAAGCTAGGAAAGAACAAACTAGAAGTTGAGGGACCAAAGTGTATTATATTATTATTAATATGTAAAAACCCTAACTCTCCTCTTTCTCTCCCTCACATTAAACGACGGCAGCCCCCCCCCTTGCTCCCTTTCACGATCGGCTCACACACACACACATATTGCTTGATTTTAATCTTGGTCTTTCACAATTGAAGCATCTTACATCCGTTTCTAGCCACCTTCTACCTTCCTCTTGCTTGTATTGGTGTTTTTGAAGGTATAATTGTAAACCCTAGGTCCGATTTTCATATGTATATGTGTTCATATGTTTTATCTTGATTTTGATGATGGATTGATTGTGATATGATAACTAGAATTGGTATTATTACATGTTAATCTTTGTGCTCTTGATTTTGAATTCAAATAAAACCCTAACCATGGATGTAATGTGTAATTGATGTGCATGGATAGTGATTATGGTGTCTAGGATGTTATATGAAGGAATTATGGTTTATAAATGGTTAATATGTTGAGTTTTGTTGCAAACAGTTTCTGGACAGATTGTGTTGTTGATGTTCAATTGACTGTAACGGGGTGTAAATGTGAAAATTGGTTGATATTATTGATACTACAGTAAACTAGGTTGAGTCTAGTTTCTAAAGAATATAAATTTGCAATTTTTGGACGTATAAAAGTTAACCTTTATGATTTTACAAAAACGTTGTGCAAAGCTGAGTTGTTAGACCTGCTGTTAGGTTGTTTTGTGAATGTTATATCTCATGAACTACGGGACCAATTGGGTTGGTTCCACTTCTGGAAGTTGACTTTTTGAGTTAGGAACCTAACCCAAGTGGTCTTGCATTTATTGGATTTTTCATTTAACGGGAATTTCAAATAACATTCTGTTGCGCATGAATTTGACTGTTATGAGTTTGCTGTAATGATTTGATTATTGTGAGAAACCTATGTGGAATAAAAATATAATAAAATATGTTCTGGAAACCTAAGACATATATGCTTTTGTGATGATTTTTGGTAAATTAATTGTGATGCTATGATCGGTGGGATAGACTTGTTTTTTCAAGTAGAATTCTGTCGTTAAGAAACTAGTTGCTGAATTTTGTGAAAGTTGCATGAAACAACGTGATTGCTAATTTATTATCGTGTTTTGACCAAATTGCCCTTGAGGGGAATGATTGCTAATTTATTATCGTGTTTTGACCAAATTGCCCTTGAGGGGAATGATTGTTAATTAATTGTCGTGTTTTGACCAAAATGCCCTTGCGTGGAATAATTGCTAATTGATTGTCATGATTTGACCAAATTGCCCTCGTGGGGAATAATTGCTAGTTGATTGTTATGTGTTGACCAAATTGCCCTTACGGGGAGTAATTGCTAGTGATGTACATTAAGAATACATGACACGTAAATAATTGCTCACACATGTAACGTATCACAAATACACTTGTTAAAGTCACACACGATTCACAAACGAAACACGAAACATGTTGTGTGCATAGGTATTATGTGCCGGGTCTAGAGACTCGATAATATTCCGACACTTAGAAAAATCTCTTTGTTGTTTTAGAACGCTAGAGAGAGTTTTTCTGTGACGCGCATCTTGGTGAATTATTTTGGAAATACTTCGCAAACAGTGAGTTCACTTACCCCTTTTTAAACTGTTTTCAAACGCTTTTCACTTGGGGGAGATAACATACTCCGAAAACACATTTAAGATTTTGTTAATATAGATTATATATCACTTGTAAAGACTAAGTGGCAAACGCGTTAACTAAAGTCCTTCATTCACATCGAACCATTTAATATTGGATAATAGCGATTCATTTTTGAGTAGTACTACTGGGTTTGACAAACCCCACCCAACGCTAAACTTAAATGGAAGTCGAGTGGGTGTAATCTTGGCCAAACACATACCATGGTCGGGATAGACCTGGTGGCAAGGCAAATGATGAACAGTCAGCTTCGGTGTCGAACACTTAGTAATACTTGTTTTATAGGCTAGCTACCTATAGATATATAATTGACATAACACTATCTGGTAACGAAAAACGCTAAACGCAAAACGCTGAACGCAAAATGCTGAAACGCAAAACGCTAAACGCTTTATTTTATATAAACTTGTGAACTCACCAACCCCGTGTTGACACTTTTAGTATGTTATTCTCAGGTAGCCGAGGCGGGCGCGCGGTATAGGATCATGCATTATCTGAAACGCTTTTGTTTATGCAAACTGATTTTTAACTGTTGATATGGGGTTTTAAGTCGTCCTGCGTGACGCAACTTTTGTCTTTTGGTTTTTACGCTTCCGCACTTAATTTCATCTAAACGTTTTTATGGTTTGATTATAACTAATGATTCTGATCCTGTTAGTTCACACCCTCTGACGGTAAAACTCCGTTAGTGGATTTTGAGGGTGTGACACTGATGCGCTAAGTCGTAAGAATGAGGAAGTTATTGCAATAGTGAGGTTTTACCAGTTGATCATGAATTCAAGTCTATTGGAAGAAATTAACAAAGTGCAGTCAGAAGTACTGATATATGAAGGGCTAGTGAAGAAATAAAAGATTTTCGGTCAGCAAGACGAGTTGATGGAATACACGCTTGGTGTTAAGACTAGGTTTGACCGAATGTAGATTTCACGTCTTGGAAATCTTAGAGGTCGAATCTTAGACGAAGCTCATAAGTCGAGATATTCGATCCATCCAGGATCCATCAAAATGTACCAATATTTGAAAAGAGACTACTGGTGGCCAGGAATGAAAAATGACATGGTGGACTATGTTAGTAAATGCTTAACTTGTTTACAAGTCAAAGCCGAACACCAGAATCCTTATGGGAAAATTCAACCGCTTGAAATACCTGATTGGAAATGGGAACACATCACCATGGGCTTCATAACCAAGCAACCTCGTACAGCTAGGCATCATGATACCATCTGGGTGATTGTGGACCTTTTGACCAAGAGTGCTCACTTTCTGCCTATACAAGAGGCTATCTCGTCAGAAACGTTAGAAAGCTTGTTCATAAATAAAGTGGTGACCAAGCATGGAGTGTCGTTATCGATTGTGTCAGATAGGGATACACGTTTTACATAAAGATCCCGGCAGAAATTCCAGGAAACAATGGGAACAAGACTAAACATCAATACGGCGTATCATCCTCAAACCGATGGGCAGTCTGAAGGAACTATCCAAACCCTTGAGGAAATGCTACGTACATGTGTATTAGACTTTGGAGGAAGTTGGGATGATCATCTGCACATGGTAGAGTTCTCCTATAACAACAACTTCCACTCAAGTATCGGAATGACATCGTTTGAGATGTTGTATGGAAGATGTTGTAGAACTCTCGTATGTTGGGGAGAGATTGGTCAGAAAGAGATGGGAAGTCTAGAGGTTGTGCAAAAACCTCGTCAAAGTTTGATCAAATCAAAGCAAGGATGAAGACCGCTCAAGTGGGCATGTAGAAAATATGAACTGAAAGCATCAGACTTAAGTTTTCGGTCAATACGGGTTCTCGGTCAACATGAGTTCTCGGTAGCTCAAGTTTTCAATCAAATATGGGTTCTCGATAACCTGAGTTCTCGGTAAAATATGGGTTCTCGGTACCCTGATTTCTCGGTCAAATATGGGTTCTCGGTCAATGAGAGATCTCGGTCAACCTTGAGTTTTCGGCAAGTTAATGACCTATTGTGGTATGTGTGTCACACCCCAACCTACGGCGGAAATGTCGGGGCGGACTGATTGTCACAGCTCTCAAGGTTACTATCATGCATTATTAAAAGTGTCGATATCTATTAAAAAATTTTCAAATAACAATTATCCATACAAAATTCAAATACACAAGTACATATATCAATAAGTAACAATATATCTTATTAAGTTTTTTCTTCTAGCATAAATCCTTAAGTGATCTTGTACTTCACATCAAACGAATACCTGCATATGCGTTAAAAAGTATATAGTTTTGTCAACACAAGGTTGAGTGAGCAACACACCAGTTCAAAGTATAAATAAAAATATGTATTTGCAACAAGTCATATGCGAATAACAAAATAACCAAATGAACAAGTAGAACTGAGATGTCGAGAAGCACAAAGCTATAACAACTGGCGTATGATCATACTAGACTGAGATTATGTTGGACCTCTCCGAATGCGAAAGCAAACAAAGGAAATAAGCACATAAACTAGTAAGGTATAAGTTGTTAACACATAAGACAAAGTTGCAGTTTTAAGTATAAGTATATATGAGAAATATATTTACGCATATGTCCCCAAAACAGTATGAAAACAAGTAAAATAGGGGAATGTGATACTCACCTCGACAGACGAACAAAGGGTATTTTTAAGATTGCGAGAAATCACGCTGTGAACGATAAAGCCTCAGATCAAGATTTATGAAGGGTTAATGACGAACGACAGTGGTGGCCAAAGAATGACGAAGAACGCGATCAAACAGACGGCTACAATCCAATTAATTTTGGGGTTAAGGTTGGCGACGGGTAGAGGAAGCTGTGTGGGAGTCTAATTGGAATAATATCAACGTTTATATAGAATTAGGGATTTAGGGTTCATTGCGCGGGCAATAAGTTGCGGCCCATGATCTGGATCCTTCTAAACGCAATTAAACGAGGGTTTAGGGTCGGCTGGATGCGAATTATGGTTTAGGAACGCTTAATTAGACTTTGGTTGATGTGTTTGGGCTCAAGAACAAACTAGGGTTTGTATTAAACGTTTTGGGTTCGGGTTTGGTTTGGATCTAAGTATAAACGGGTTAGATGAATAAGATGGATAATAATATAACTGATTTTCATATATGATACGTTTATTTAAATAAATAACGATTAACTAATAAACGGCACTTAACTTTATTGATTAAAATAATCCGAATATTAAAACGGGTCGGGTTATAGTTCATAAATCAAAAACGAAGAAAAACCGGGTTATTACAGTCTTCCCTACTTTAGGGAACTTCGTCCCGAAATTAAGGGATACTATTGCAACAAAAATAAAAATGCATAACACGGAACTTTAGATAGTTGAAGTAACGCTCCAAATGAAAATTCGATAAGGGTATTTATATATAGGATGTACCAGCGGCATATCCACTATGTCCTTATCATCTTTGCATTCGTACCATTATCTCAACTACTTACAGTTCTAGATTATGACACACAATTATTCGGATCATGATTTCCATGCGAGGGATTTGGTAATTACGTATGCATCCATAATTACTTAGATCGTCGCATGGTCCACATGACTCGTCCCATTGTGTGGGTTACAAAACGTTTAAGTAAAACATGATTTTTAAGGGAACAAAGTTTTTAAGGAGTTGCAATGGAATTTTAATAAGGCATCGCATATAAGTATTTAAAGAAGACATCACTTACGAAGGTAAAATAAATAAGATAAAAGTAAACTTTAATAAACAATATATTTAAACAAAAGGATCTTCATTCATTATAAAAGATAAATAGTTCAAATGAGAAATATTCCAAGGCCATAAAGAGGCGTTACAATAATTAAGAAAAAGACAAAATATTCAAGATAGATAAAGAGAACGGCAAAAGTCTTCACGGTCGTTGAGTAGCTTAATTGGCTTGACTTAAAGCACCATGAGGAGTTGCATGGGTAGGAGCAATTGAGGTAGACTGGCTTGGAACAACTTGAATAGGTTGGACTTGCATAGCAGGGGCTTGAGCAAAGTAGGCTTGGCACGCTTGAGCTTGGGGGTGCGGAGCTTGATAGTACTGGGTTAGGCAAGGTTGACTAGGATTGATGGAAGGGGCTTGCAGGACATGAGGTGGTTGAGTTTGGATTTAGTGAGCATGGGTCAAGTAGAAGGGTGTAGTCATGGCTTGGGCTTGATGAGCATGAATGAGTTGAGGGCACACATTACGAAGGTGGTTTGGGACTCCACAATGATAGCAAGCACGGGTATTAGGAGCACCGGGTTGAGCACGTGAGGTGACTTGTGTATTAGGCGGGATACGACAAGTGTTAGCAAGGTGGCCATAAAGGTTGTATTGGGTGCATAGCCGGCACGGGGTTTGGGGAGAGTGATGAAAGTTAAATTTGGCACAAAGGGGATTAGGACCAAGGTAAGTCTTTTTGTTTGGGGCAGTTTGGTTTTGGGTAGGTGGAGGTTGGTTATTAGGTTGGTTAACGGCATAAGCCTTACGCTTGTTGTTGTGGTTGTTGTTGTGTTGATTGTTGTTGTAAGAAGCAGGTTTGGTTTCGGCTTTAGCATCATATGTTGAGTCGGTTTCAGTCTTGTCGGGATTAGGCTTTGAATCCTTGTGAGACAAGGTTCCATCCCTAACATGACTATCGGTGAGGGAAGCAGCTAGGTCCATGGTCTCACCGATGGTTAAGGGATCACGACTCATCACAACATCACGGAAAATGATTTGTAAACCACGAATGTATTTCTGAATGCCGCAGTTGTCGGGGGTTACAAGGTGAGGTACGATTCGGCTAAGTTCACGGAAACGGGTTAAGTAGGTAGAGTTTTCCCCACCAACCTGTTTGAGTTCCCAAAACTCAGTCTCAAGTCTTGGCAGTTCATGTTCCGGGCAGAACTCCTTCTTCATTGCCTCCTTAAGTTCTTCCCAAGGCATGGATACAACCAAGTCAGACCCTTGGTCATTCCTCAGGGCATTCCACCATATGACAGCTCGACCCTCGAACTTGCTCGAGGCGAACTTAGTCCGTTTGGCTTCCGGACATTCACAGTGGATGAAAATATTTCCCATCTCTTCAAACCATTGCAGCAATTTGGTGGCGTTTTCCTCACCAAGAAAGGATGGGGGTTTAGTGCTCAAGAAGTTGCGGAAATCATAATTGTTCGGTGTGGCCGAATTAGCAGATCCATTAGAGTTGAGGCTTTGGATTTGAGTAATGATTGTGGGCATTGCAGCAGCAAATTCCTTTGTAATTCTATCAGCCAAGCGGCAATCGCGTGAACCGGATGAACGTTGGTGACGATGGTGGTTTCTTAGAGACGACATTTTGTAGGGATCAAAAACGAGGATTTGTAAGATGAAGGATAATTTGAGGAGATCATAAGAATAGTAAAATGTTTAATTATGTGAAAACAATAATGTTGTCTTAAGAAGTGAGGGATTTGCACCACAAAGATTAAATGTAAAAGATTATATGATGAGGGGGGTACATTGCGTAAATAGTTGTTAAATGATGTAGTCAGTAAGTTTAATGTGTGATGACTACATAAGGAGTTAAGTCAGTTTAAAATTTATTTGTTTAAGTTAAATTTAGATTAAACCAACGAAATATAAATTGTGTGTTGGCCTCCCATGAGCTTTCCATGGCAATTTGAATGGCCCAACGAAACTAACAATTAAAAGCAACTGAGTTGGACATCCCATGAGCGTTACATGGCAATTTGATTGTCCCAACTAATTAGTGAATTAACAATGTAATGAAGTTCGTCGGCCCAATGAGCGTTACATGGCGTTTTAACCGACCAAACTAAATAACGAACTATCGAAATAAAAATTGGGTAGTTGGAGTATCTAGTGAATCACCACATATGATGACTCCAACAAAAACGTGAAACAAAGTGAAAAATGAATAGTAGGGATCCCCGACTAACCATTTAAAATAACGTAAAAACCCATAATCGGAAGGTTACCGAATTTAAGCCAGGAATCACCGTGATTCGGTTAAAAATATAGGAATGCAACCACTAGTGTGGTTCCGGTTGACAGCTTAGGGTGTCGGTTATATGGCATTCATGGGTCTCGCTCGGGTCCATAGGGTTGAGTACTGTGGTCAGGTTATCACCCAGGTAAGGATTAGCATCTTACCTTTGGTTCTTGGAACCGTTTTGCTAATGCCCAACTCACAGTTTCTCTCCCCTTTCTTATGATAGGGACAATGCCATATAACCTAGTCCTAAGGAGAACGAGCGAAAACAACAGGTGGGAATTCTTAAGGAATTTCCCAAAAATAAAAGCAATCTACTTTTCGAAAAGTTTTCCTTGAATGTTGAGACATAGCCTCGGAGTTTGTGTGTGTGTGCATAACAATAACTAATAAATAATCATTAAATAATTATCTAAGAAGCTGTAAACAATTTAATTTAAACACATAAAGGTAAACAGATAGGCACGTATAGGGTTCCTAAACATGTGTCTAAGGCAATTTCTAACGACCTATCTTAAACCTTTGGCTCTGATACCAATCTGTCACACCCCAACCTACGGCGGAAATGCCGGGGCGGACTGATTGTCACAGCTCTCAAGGTTACTATCATGCATTATTAAAAGTGTCGATATCTATTAAATAAATTTCCAAATAACAATTATCCATACAAAATTCAAATACACAAGTACATATATCAATCAGTAACAATATATCTTATTAAGTTTTTTCTTCTAGCATAAATCCTTAAGTTATCTTGTACTTCACATCAAATGAATACCTGCATATGCGTTGAAAAGAATATAGTTTTGTCAACACAAGGTTGAGTGAGCAACACACCAGTTCAAAGTATAAATAAAAATATGTATTTGCAACAAGTCATATGCGAATAACAAAATAACCAAATGAACAAGTATAATTGAGATGTCGAGAAGCACAAAGCTATAACGACTGTCGAGAAGCACAAAGATTATATTGGACCTCTCCAAATGCGAAAGCATACAAAGCAAATAAGCACATAAACAAGTAAGGTATAAGTTGTTAACACATAAGACAAAGTTGCAGTTTTAAATATAAGTATATAATTAGAAATATATTTACGCATATGTCCCCAAAACAGTATGAAAACAAGTAAAATAGGGGATCTAAGTATAAACAGGTTAGATGAATAAGATGGATAATAATATAACTAATTTTCATATATGATACGTTTATTTAAATAAATAACGATTAACTAATAAACGACACTTAACTTTATTGATTAAAATAATCCGAATATTAAAACGGGTCGGGTTATAGTTCGTGAATCAAAAACGAAGAAAAACCGGGTTATTACAATGTAGGCCTCGCCCAACTAGGCCTAGAAGCCAAAATGAATAGTGGGCCAGAACTAACTAGTTGGCCCATCTGTATAAGTTAAACAAACGAGCCCAACTTAAAAAATATGTTGGTTAACTAAAATACCAAGTTAATTAATTATTACGATTAATTAACACACACACATATATCTATATATATATATATATATATATATATATATATATATATATATATATATATATAACAGTTAGCCTAGCTTAGTTAAATAAGGGATTAACCGTTAACGGCGAGCGTAACAGGATCCAGGTGAGTTTCTAGCCCCATTTCCTAGTTATGTTTTCGGGGTTGTGTGCATACTCAATGTGTTTAGTTGGTACACTTACCTTAAGTGGTAAGTGTATGCCTATTATGATATATGTGAAGGTAACGAATGCCTGTCGGTACGTGAACGATCTTCGGATATTGCACGTACTGTTAGGTAATAGCTTGAATATGTGACTGTTTATGTATGTTGTATGTATGATGTATGTATGTATGTATAGATTATGAGTAAGTAAGGAAGTATATAAAAGTATAAAAGAAAAGGAAAGTATGAAACGAAGGAATTGACAGTAAAGGGTGGCAGACCCTAATAATATCTGTGAAGAAGGGTGGCAGACCCTAATAATATATGTGAAGGAGGGTGACAGACCCTAATAATATTTGTGAGGTTATAGGGAGACAGGCCCTTTAAAACGTATAAGTATGTATGTAAAGTAAGATAAAATATGAAAATACGAAAGAAAGAAAGTATGAAGGTAAGAACGAAGGTATATATTTGCGTATGTACGAAAGAAAGTAAAGGTGGTTAAGTATGTAATATAAGAAAGTATTGTATGTTACCTGTATTAACTAGAACTCACTCAGCGTAGCTGACTTTTAGTATGCACGTAGGCGAATAAACTGAAGCAGCTAGCCTGAGGGGGACACATGGCAAAATTGAACGAGACTGGCATCGGAAGATTTTGTCATGATGTTTAATTACTATATTTTACGTTATGTTTTATAAGACAAATTACGGATGATTATTTTTAATATTCCACGAAATATTTTAATTAACTCTGATATTTAAAACTGTGTTTATGAGTAAATCCAACACTGTGACACCCGGTAATTTCCCAATCCTATAAACTAAGTAATCAACCTAATGATTAGGTGATTGTAAATATTAAGCGCGCCATGTTAGAATCAGCGCGGGCACTTGTTATGTGCGCCGTGCGCGAGCGCGCCATGTTAGTCAGCGCGGGCATGTTATGTGCGCCCTGCGCGAGCGCGCCACGTTAAGAACCAACGTGGGCATGTTATATGCGCCATGCGCGAGTGTTTTGGCTTTATGTTTTCATGTAACTTAACTTTATGATGGGTTGACCGTCCCGCATGATGCTAAGGCGGGTGCATCCCAAATCGTTTATGCGCGTGCGGAAAGGGAACTAACCTCCCCGCATGGCGGGAACATTGAGAGCTAGTTTGTCTGAAGCTCCAAGATGGAATTGACTTCAACATAACTGATCACTATGTTGAAATACCAAGACCACCTGGAGAATCTACAAATGAAACTCAATGTCCCTGACTGCGAGAAGGTTACGCACCTACCCGCAGCAAAGAAATGTCCTTCACGCAGAAAGCTATGCGCACAAAGTTATGCGCGCAGAACACTTAGTCTATTCTCCAAGATGTAAGGAGATTACTCCCGCCCAAAAGGAAACAGTAGCGTGTTTCAGAGATTTTCCACTTTTTACTGTACACTGACAAAAGTACCTGAAAAAGCACACTGTAACATGAAAAGTCAACTGTCAGCCACCCTACTCCCACCAACCACAGACCTGCATGTCCTGTCCAAATCAAATCAAAATCTTTTATCCACTACTCCACTTTTAAATAAATAATAATAATTTCCATACTTTATCATCATTACACCTAGATATGAAAAGATTACAATCCCCTAAAGCAAGGGATTATGTTCCCTTGAGTTTGCCTATAAATATGTAACCTAAATTATCACCCAAAATGCACTTCAAACTTCTCTCTTAAGAACTGCAAACTTGCACTAATCATCTCCCAAGCCTCCGTTGTTTTCATTTCCGATCCTGTTACTAGACCTTCAATTCCGAGGCCAACACCAAGAAAACCCGAATCTCGATTAATCCCTTAACAAGAACCACAGGTGAGTCTCACAGCCCCTATTTTCACCGTTTTCACTATTTTTAAACTGTTTTCGGGGCGAGGGACACGTACTTAAATTATGTTTTATCATGATACTCTTACAAGTAATGCAAGTAATTATGTGTTTAAATAATGTTTCATTATGATATATTTACGAGCAATGCAAACGGTTATCTATGGTTTACTATGTATGTGCGCCAGAATTCGAGTAAGTGATCACTTTACCATTGGAACTCTAAGGGTAGGGACTGCTGGTTTGATCCACCCACTCGTAGGGGTCGCACCTCTTACACAGACGAGTGCCTAGCGTGTCACGGGGCAGTACTATGGGATTGAGCCTGCTCGTAGAGGTCGCTCCTCTTACGCAGACGAGCGCCTTGTTTTCCGGCACAACGTCTGCGCGTAACCCGCGGGACGGTATTATTCGCTCATAGTGGCAGCGCCACTTACACAGACAAGCACGGCTTTTCAGATGTGTCCACGCGTAACCCGCGGGACGGTATTACTTGTTTCGCTCGTAGTGGCAGCGCCACTTACACAGACGAGCACAGTTCCCAGAAATGTTCACGCGTAGCCCGCGGAACGATTTTATCAGATTATGTTATCAGAACTATGTTTTACTAAGCATGTGTTTCAATGATGCTATCATAATTATGTTTAGAATGATTTTTATCAAGACTATGACGCGATACGATTTATCAAGTTACTAAAACTTGTGAACTCACCCAGTTTATACTGATTCAAATGTTTTTACGTGTCTTTCAGGAGATAACTAGGTAGCGCATGGAGTCACACTTAGAGCACCTCACGCTGAACATCTAAAACTAGCTTTTTGGAAGATTTTAGTTCTATCCCTTCGATGCGCGTGGTTGTTCCCGCCGCGCAAGGGGATATGGCGAGGAAATCTTCAACAGTTTTTATACTTGGATGTTTTTATGTAATTTTTAAACAATGTAATGTATTTGTATTAAACATCTCATGCGCAATGAAAAATCTTACTTTGAATGTTTGCAATGGCCCGTGCTTATTTATCAATCCCCACTCGCGCGCTCCCGGCTGTTTCCGCCGTTCAGGGCCGGGTGTGACAGATTGGTATCAGAGCACTGGTTATAGCGAACTAGGAAAAGAAGTTTTAACCTAGACTATAACCGTTGGGGGAATCGCATGAAATATTTTTTTCAAAGAAAATATTTTCAAAAGAAACTATACACACTTAGGAACACGGGTCACACAGTGTCTAGTAAATAAAGATAACATTATGTGTTCAGAGTACATGCGCTAAGTTGATATATTTTCACTCTTTTAAAGCGAGAATGCCTCCAGCTAGAGCCAAGGGAATTACCATGACACCCGAGGAACTCGCGGAAATAATCGCGCAAGCGATCGCAACACACGCGGCCAGCTAGGCCGAATCAAGTCAGGGTCGTCAGAATGAGACCCCAGAACCCGAATCAGGAGCCTTGGACAGAGGATGCTCCTACAAGACATTTATGGCCTGTAAGCCTTGGCCATTCAAGGGTACCGAAGGGGCCATTGGGCTCTACAACTGGATTGACAAAATGGAGACAGTCCTCTCCATTAGCGGATGTAGTGAGAACCAGAAGGTCCTTTACGCGACCTGCATGTTCCAAGAAGCAGCTTCGTCTTGGTGGAAGCTTCAAGTGAAGACTTTGGGGCGAGAAGTTGCTCTTCACAAGACCTGGGAGGAACTGAAGGAAATGATGATAAGAAAGTTCTGCTCTCGCGCAGAAATTCAGAGTCTGCAACAGGAATTCTGGAACCACACCATGGTAGGAACGGATATCGACGCCTACAACAACCGGTTCAACGAGCTTTGCCAGTTGGTGCCAGACATGGCAAACACGGAGGAAAAGAAGATCGAGAGGTATATCTTTGGGTTACCTCCTGTTGTTAGGGTTCCGCTCAACGCCGCAGCGCCTCCAACCTTTGATGAGGCGGTGGCGCGGGCCATCACCCTTACAAGGGATACGGTCCGTGCGGGTATGTTGACTACGCGCGGAAACGAACAGCGAACCTCTGACTTCAAGAGGAAATGGAACTCTCACCACCGAGGGTCCGACTCCAAGCAGCCACCGTTCAAGAAGCAAGAAAGCGCAAGGGTTTACGCGATCCAAGCCGCGGAGCCAACAAGGAAAGGATACAGTGGGCCTTACCCATGGTGCAACAAATGCAAGTTTCACCACGAGGGTGAATGCGCGAGCGTCATGTGCGCCAAATGTAACAGGCCAGGGCACAAGACGGTGAATTGCCGTGCTAAGGAAGCTGGAGCCAGTGATAACTGCTACGCATGCGGAAAACCAGGGCATTTCAGTCGGGATTGCCCACAAAAGGGAAACCAAGCTCGCGGGAGAGCTTTTGTGATCGGCGCAGGCGAAGCTAAAGAAGAGCCGAATGTGGTAACCGGTACGTTTTTGCTTAACGGCCATTTTGCATCTGTCTTATTTGATATTGGCGCTGACCTAAGTTTTATATCCGCTGAGTTTAAAGACTCCCTAGGCCTAGCAACCAGTAGGCTAGACACACCTTATACTATAGAACTAGCCAATGGTAGGCAGTTATGCGCGAATGAAAGAACTGAGCAATGTGTAATAGTCATGGGAGGTCACGGGTTCAATATTAACTTGTTGCCAATAGACTTGGGAAGTTTTGACATTGTGATAGGTATGGATTGGTTAGTCGAGAACCACGCGGAAGTTATTTGTCATGAGAAGCAGGTTCGGGTCCCACTGTTGAACGGAGAAACCTTGGTGATTCAAGGGGAAAGAAGGGGAGTTGCGACGAAACTGATTTCGTGCCTAAAGGCGCGCAAGTGCCTAAGGAAAGGATGTTACGCCTTCCTGGCGCATGTAGTAGAGAAGAAAGATGGGCGAAGAATTGAAGACTTACCAGTAGTGCGCGAATTTCCAGAAGTTTTTCCTGAAGATTTGCCCGGATTACCGCCGCCGCGACAAGTCGAATTTCGCATTGATTTAGTCCCAGGAGCTGCGCCAGTGGCTCGAGCGCCTTATCGACTAGCTCCATCTGAGATGCAAGAGCTATCCAATCAGTTACAGGAACTATTGGATAAGGGATTCATACGCCCAAGCTTTTCACCTTGGGGAGCTCCAGTACTGTTTGTTAAGAAGAAGGATGGTTCGTTCAGAATGTGTATTGACTACAGGGAGCTGAATAAGCTGACAGTCAAGAATCGGTACCCCTTACCGAGGATTGACGACTTATTTGACCAGTTGCAGGGATCCAGTTATTATTCGAAGATAGATCTACGGTCAGGATACCACCAACTTAGGGTCCATGAGGAAGATGTGCCGAAAACAGCCTTCCGAACTAGATACGGCCATTATGAGTTCTTAGTGATGCCTTTCGGGCTAACTAATGCGCCGGCTGTATTCATGGATCTGATGAACCGCGTGTGCAAACCATACTTGGACAAGTTTGTGATTGTATTTATAGATGATATTCTGATTTACTCTCGGACCAAGGCCGAGCATGAGCAACACCTGAGATTGATTTTGGAATTGTTGAGGAAAGAAAAGTTGTATGCGAAGTTTTCCAAGTGCGAGTTTTGGTTTAGAGAAGTTCACTTTCTCGGTCACGTTGTAAACGAGAAAGGAATACACTTTGATCCTTCCAAAGTCAAGGCCATCAAAAACTGGGAAGCGCCAAAAACCCCAACTGAGGTGAGGCAATTCCTAGGACTAGCTGGCTACTATCGACGCTTCATTGAGAACTTCTCCAAGATAGCTCTACCTCTGACCGCGCTAACTCAGAAATACAAGAAGTTTGTTTGGGGCGAAAATCAAGAAGCGGCATTTCAAATGTTGAAACAGAAGTTATGTAGTGCGCCAATTTTGTCTCTGCCCGAGGGGACGGATGACATCGTCGTTTACTGCGACGCTTCACATCAGGGACTCGGATGTGTCCTTATGCAGCGAGACAAAGTCATAGCGTATGCCTCGCGCCAACTCAAGACCAATGAAAAGAACTACACAACGCATGATCTGGAACTTGGAGCGGTTGTCTTCGCGCTAAAGATTTGGCGCCATTACCTCTATGGTACGAAGTGTATAATCTTTACGGATCACAAGAGCCTTCAGCATATATTTGATCAAAAGGATTTAAACATGAGGCAACGAAGATGGGTTGAATTGTTGAATGATTATGATTGTGAAATAAAGTACCACCCTGGAAAGGCGAATGTGGTAGCAGACGCGCTAAGTAGGAAGGAGCGAATAAAAACCCTACGAGTCAAGGCTCTAAGGTTGACCATTCGCGCAGATCTCTCTATCCGCATCCGAGACGCTCAACAAGAAGCCTTGAAACCAGAGTTTGTTAAAAACGAATCCCTTGGGGGAATGATTAAGAGCTTGGGCTTAAAGAGAACGGCAATCTATATTTCGCTAACCGCATATGGGTCCCTCTCAAGGGAGGATTGCGCGAGCAAGTATTAAACGAGGCTCACAAGACGCGGTATTCCGTACATCCTGGCGCAGACAAGATGTACCAAGATGTTAAAGCGCTGTATTGGTGGCCCAATCTTAAAGGCGCCATCGCGACGTATGTCAGTAAGTGCCTGACGTGTTCGAAGGTAAAGGCTGAATACCAGAAACCGTCGGGGTTGCTTCAGCAGCCAGAAATTCCCATGTGGAAGTGGGAACAAATCTCTATGGACTTCATCACCAAACTGCCAAGGACACCTGGGGGTTACGACACAATCTGGGTTATTGTAGATCGGCTAACTAAGTCAGCGCACTTCCTGCCGATCAAGGAAACCGATAAGATGGAAAAGTTAGCCCGATTGTATATTCGAGAAGTAGTTTCAAAACATGGAGTCCCAGTGTCCATCATTTCTGATAGAGATAGTCGGTTCACATCAAGGTTTTGGAGATCGTTACAAGGGGCTTTAGGTACTCGTCTTGACATGAGTACGGCATATCATCCCCAAACGGATGGGCAAAGCGAGCGAACAATCCAGACATTGGAAGATATGCTGCGCGCGTGAGCAATCGATTTCGGTGGTAGCTGGGATACTCATCTCCCATTGGTTGAATTTTCTTACAACAACAGTTATCACACAAGCATCAAGGCTGCGCCGTTTGAAGCTTTGTATGGGCGCAAGTGTAGATCCCCACTGTGCTGGGCTGAAGTGGGTGACAAGCAAATGACTGGTCCAGAATTGATCCAAGAAACAACAGACAAGATTTTTCAGATAAGGGATCGCCTTAAGACAGCGCGCGATAGACAGAAGAGCTACGCAGATGTGCGAAGGAAACCGTTGGAGTTTCAAGTAGGGGATAGAGTACTTTTGAAAGTCTCTCCATGGAAAGGAGTCCCCCATTTTGGCAAGCGAAGAAAGTTGAATCCGCGCTACATTGGACCATTTGAGATCCTGGAAAGGATCGGTCCGGTTGCTTATAAACTCCGTTTACCCGCCGAACTCAGTGGAGTTCATGCTACGTTTCTTGTGTCCAACCTCAAAAAGTGTTTATCTGACGAAACGTTGATTTTACCGTTGGAAGAGATTCACATCGACAAACAACTGCACTTCGTAGAAGAACCTATAGCAGTGACCGATTGGAAAGAACAAAAGTTACGCAGAAGCAGAATCAAGTTAGTAAAGGTTCAATGGAACTCAAGGCGTGGGCCTGAATTCACTTGGTAAAGAGAAGATCAAATGCGCCAGAAATACCCACACCTCTTTCAGAACATGGCTTCTGCCAGCGACGTCTCCTAAATTTCGGGACGAAATTCTCTTAACAGGGGGAGAATGTGACACCCGGTAATTTCCCAATCCTATAAACTAAGTAATCAACCTAATGATTAGGTGATTGTAAATATTAAGCGCGCCATGTTAGAATCAGCGCGGGCACTTGTTATGTGCGCCGTGCGCGAGCGCGCCATGTTAGTCAGCGCGGGCATGTTATGTGCGCCCTGCGCGAGCGCGCCACGTTAAGAACCAACGTGGGCATGTTATATGCGCCATGCGCGAGTGTTTTGGTTTTATGTTTTCATGTAACTTAACTTTATGATGGGTTGACCGTCCCGCATGATGCTAAGGCGGGTGCATCCCAAATCGTTTATGCGCGTGCGGAAAGGGAACTAACCTCCCCGCATGGCGGGAACATTGAGAGCTAGTTTGTCTGAAGCTCCAAGATGGAATTGACTTCAACATAACTGATCACTATGTTGAAATACCAAGACCACCTGGAGAATCTACAAATGAAACTCAATGTCCCTGACTGCGAGAAGGTTACGCACCTACCCGCAGCAAAGAAATGTCCTTCACGCAGAAAGCTATGCGCACAAAGTTATGCGCGCAGAACACTTAGTCTATTCTCCAAGATGTAAGGAGATTACTCCCGCCCAAAAGGAAACAGTAGCGTGTTTCAGAGATTTTCCACTTTTTACTGTACACTGACAAAAGTACTTGAAAAAGCACACTGTAACATGAAAAGTCAACTGTCAGCCACCCTACTCCCACCAACCACAGACCTGCATGTCCTGTCCAAATCAAATCAAAATCTTTTATCCACTACTCCACTTTTAAATAAATAATAATAATTTCCATACTTTATCATCATTACACCTAGATATGAAAAGATTACAATCCCCTAAAGCAAGGGATTATGTTCCCTTGAGTTTGCCTATAAATATGTAACCTAAATTATCACCCAAAATGCACTTCAAACTTCTCTCTTAAGAACTGCAAACTTGCACTAATCATCTCCCAAGCCTCCGTTGTTTTCATTTCCGATCCTGTTACTAGACCTTCAATTCCGAGGCCAACACCAAGAAAACCCGAATCTCGATTAATCCCTTAACAAGAACCACAGGTGAGTCTCACAGCCCCTATTTTCACCGTTTTCACTATTTTTAAACTGTTTTCGGGGCGAGGGACACGTACTTAAATTATGTTTTATCATGATACTCTTACAAGTAATGCAAGTAATTATGTGTTTAAATAATGTTTCATTATGGTATATTTACGAGCAATGCAAACGGTTATCTATGGTTTACTATGTATGTGCGCCAGAATTCGAGTAAGTGATCACTTTACCATTGGAACTCTAAGGGTAGGGACTGCTGGTTTGATCCACCCACTCGTAGGGGTCGCACCTCTTACACAGACGAGTGCCTAGCGTGTCACGGGGCAGTACTATGGGATTGAGCCTGCTCGTAGAGGTCGCTCCTCTTACGCAGACGAGCGCCTTGTTTTCCGGCACAACGTCTGCGCGTAACCCGCGGGACGGTATTATTCGCTCATAGTGGCAGCGCCACTTACACAGACGAGCACGGCTTTTCAGATGTGTCCACGCGTAACCCGCGGGACGGTATTACTTGTTTCGCTCGTAGTGGCAGCGCCACTTACACAGACGAGCACAGTTCCCAGAAATGTTCGCAGCGTAGCCCGCGGAACGATTTTATCAGATTATGTTATCAGAACTATGTTTTACTAAGCATGTGTTTCAATGATGCTATCATAATTATGTTTAGCATGATTTTTATCAAGACTATGACGCGATACGATTTATCAAGTTACTAAAACTTGTGAACTCACCCAGTTTATACTGATTCAAATGTTTTTACGTGTCTTTCAGGAGATAACTAGGTAGCGCATGGAGTCACACTTAGAGCACCTCCGCTGAACATCTAAAACTAGCTTTTTGGAAGATTTTAGTTCTATCCCTTCGATGCGCGTGGTTGTTCCCGCCGCGCAAGGGGATATGGCGAGGAAATCTTCAACAGTTTTTATACTTGGATGTTTTTATGTAATTTTTAAACAATGTAATGTATTTGTATTAAACATCTCATGCGCAATGAAAAATCTTACTTTGAATGTTTGCAATGGCCCGTGCTTATTTATCAATCCCCACTCGCGCGCGCCCGGCTGTTTCCGCCGTTCAGGGCCGGGTGTGACAAACACCAAATGTAGGGCACCGGGAATGGGGCCTTACACCAAAACCATCATTGAATCCAAAACTGGCAGCGGATTTGTGTGCACCAACATCGGCGTTGTGCACTGGTCATCCAAAGACTGCCACCCTACCGGAATCTTCGTAGCCACTTTGTTCACATTAGCACCGATCTCACAAACCTTGCATAAAACCATGCAATCAGCTATCGTGACCGTCCTAGACCTGACTCCAGAATGGACACCAGCAACTCCACTTGTAGCGGTGCCAAAATCAACTTCATCAACGGTTTATACCTGGTTTCAATATGTGAAATCCGTGGAGAAACCAATGACCCCGTTAAAAGCCGCCAACCGAAAGTGGCGAGTGGAGACCACCATGGCAACCACCGTTGTGCAACGTTGCGACTGAACCATGGAAGACGTGAGTGACAACCACCATGGACCGAGCATACCGTCCTTGAGGACAAGGACGTTTTTTAGGGCGGGAGTATTGATACGTATCCACGATGCCATGATGCCATGCAATCCAACAATATATATCAATTATCTTTAACGTGGGCTTTAGTTCTCTGCATGTTTTATCTAGTCTATAATTCATGTTTATGCATATTAGTTACTCGAGTAGTGGGTAGAAAAATGGGCATCTAGTTTTTATCCGGTTATTTGTTTATAGCCTATAAATAGGCAAAGTTCGTTTAATTTTTTATATGAATGAAAATTTAAAAAATTGGCTACAATGTCGCGTTCCATCTCGTCTATGTTCTTTGGAGTCTAACCCGCTCAAAGGGTCACTATCTTTGGAGATTAGCCATCTCGAATCGACTTAATATCAATGGTGCTTTCATTCTCGAACCCTATGCCTTCCTACCATAAAACACAACCTCTTAAAAAAACCATAGCATCCTTTTCCGATGTCGTCTCCGAACAAAAGGCTGCTATGAAGGAGTTTTCACCCACATTGGATACCTTTGTCACCGCCCATGTCATGCCCAAGCCGCTCAGTTTGGCAAACCAACCTCATATTATCATTCACGAATTCACTCCTCACTACCCTTGCTAAACCAAAACCGTCACTTTAACCGTTTACACAACCATAACAAGCGCTGCCGCCTTCGACGCATGAACTACAAACCACCCCAAAACCATCAATGAACCCAAAACCGTCAGCGGAATTGTGTGCACCAACATCGGAGTTGTGCACTGGTCATAAAGACTGCCCCGCTACTGGAATCAGCCGTATCCACTCTGATCACATTAGCACCGGTCTCACAAACCTTGCATAAACCTATGCAATGAGCCATTGTGACCATCCTACAACTGACTCCAAAAGAGACACCAACAAACCCACATGTAGCGGTGCCAAAAATAGCTTCATCAACGGTTTATACCTAGTTTCAATATGTGTAATCCGTGGAGAAACCAATGATCCCGTTAAAAACCGCAACCGGAAGACGTGAGAGGAGACCACCATGGCAACCACCGTTTGTGAGACATTGCGACTGAACCGAACGCTAATGGCAGACGTGAGTGGCGACGACCATGGACCGAGCATGCCGTCCTTGAGGAGATGGACATCTTTTAGGGCGGGGATATTGATATGTACCCACGATGCCATGATGCCATGCAATCCAACAATATATATCAATGATCTTCAACGTGGGCTTTAGTTCTCTGCATATTTTATCTAGCCTTTAATTCATGTTTATGCATATTAGTTACTAGAGTAGTGGGTAGAAAAGTGGGCATGTAGTTTTTATTCGGTTATTTGTTAATAGCCTATAAATAGGCAAAGTTTGTTTAATTTTTTTATGAATGAATATATAGAAAATTGGCATCAATGTCGCGTTCTCTCTCGTCTATGTTCTTTGGAGTCTAACCCACTCAAAGAGTCACTATCTTAGGAGATTATCCATCTCGAATCGACTTACCATCAATGGCGCTTTCATTCTCGAACCTTATGCCTTCCAACCATAAACCACCACCTCTTAAACAAACCACAACGGCCTTTGCCGATGTCGTCTCCGAACAAAAGATTGCTATGACGGAATTTTCCTCCACATTGGATACCTTTGTCACCGACCTTGTCGATGCCCACGCCCCTCAGTTTGAGCAAATCAACCTCTAATTATCATTCGCCAAATCTCTCCTGCTCCCCTTGCTTAACCAAAATCGTCACTTGAACCGTTCACACCACCACAACAAGTAGTGCCGCCTTCAATGAATGAACTAGAAACCACACCAAAATCATCGTTGAACCCAAAACCGTCAGCGGATTTCTTTGCACCAACATCGGCGTTGTGCTCTGGTCATCCAAAGGTTGCCCTGCTACCATAATCAGCCGTAGCCACTCCGTTCACATTAGCACCGGTCTCACAAACCATGCATAAACCCATGCAATCAGCCATTGTGATCGTCCTAGACTTGACTCCAAAATGGACAACTACAACCCCACGTGTAGCAGTGCCAAAAACAACTTCATCAACGGTTTATAGATAGTTTCAATATGTGAAATCGGTGGAGAAACCAATGACCCCGTTAAAAGCCACAACCGGAAGACGTGAGAGGAGACCACCATGGCAACCACCGTTGTGCTACATTTAGACTGAACCAAACGCTAATGGAAAACGTGAGTGGCGACCACCATGTACCGAGCATACCGTCCTTAAGGACAAGAACTTTTTTTAGGGCCGGAATATTGATAAGTACCCACGATGCCTAGATGGCATGCAATCCAAAAATATATATCAATGATCTTCAACGTGGGCTTTAGTTCTCTGCATGTTTTATCTAGCCTTTAATTCATTTTTATGCATATTAGTTACTAGAGTAGTAGGTAGAAAAGCGGGCATGTAGTTTTGATTCGGTTATTTGTTTATAGTCTATAAATAGTAAAAGTTTGTTTAATGTTTTATATGAATGAAAATATAGAAAATTGGCAGCAATGTCGCATTCTCTCTCGTCTATGTTCTTTGGAGTCTAACCCGCTAAAAGGGTCATTACCTTGGGAGACAAGCCATCTGGAATCGGCTTACTATCAATGGTGCTTTCATTCTCGAACCCTATGCCTTCCAACCATAAACCAAAACCTCTTAAACAAACCATAGCGGCCTTTGCCGATGTCGTCTCCGAACAAAAGGCTGCTATGTTGGAGTTTTCCTCCACATTGGATACCTTTGTCACCGCCCTTGTCGATGCCCAAGCCGCTCGGTTTAGGAAACCAACCTCTTATTATCATTCACCAAATCACTCCTCGCTACCGTTGCTAAACCGAAACCGTCTCTTGAACCGTTCAGACCACCACAACAAGCACTGCCGCCTTCAATGCATGAAGTACAAACACCCCAAAACCATCATTGAACCCAAAACCGTCAGCGGATTTCTGTGCACCAACATCGGCATTGTGCTCTGGTCATCCAAAGGCTGCCCTACTACCATAATCAGCCGTAGCCACTCTGTTCACATTAGCACCGGTCTCATAAACCATGCATAAACCCATGCAATCAGCCATTGTGACCGTCCTAGACCTGACTCCAAAATGGACACCAACAACTCCACGTGTAGCGATGCCAAAAACAACTTCATCAACGGTTTATACGTAGTTTCAATATGTGAAATCAGTGGAGAAACCAATGACCACGTTAAAAGTCGCAACCGGAAGACGTGAGAGGATACCAACATGGCAACCACCGTTGTGCGACATTGAGACTGAACCAACCGCTAATGGAAGACGCTAGTGGTGACCACCATGGACCGAGCATTCTGTCCTTGAGGACAAGAACGTTTTTTAGGGCGGGAGTATTGATAAGTACCCACGATGTCATGATGCCATGCAATCCAACAATATATATCAATGATCTTCAACATGGGCTTTAGTTCTCTGCATGTTTTATCTAGCTTTTAATTCAGGTTTATGCATATTAGTTACTAGAGTAGTGGGTAGAAAAGTGGGCATGTAGTTTTTATTCGGTTATTTGTTTATAGCCTATAAATAGTAAAAGTTTATATAATGTTTTATATGAATGAAAATATAGAAAATTGGCAGCAATGTCGCGTTCTCTCTCGTCTATGTTATTTGGAGTCTAACCCACTCAAAGTGTCACTATCGTGGGAGATTAGCCATCTCGTATCGGGTTAATATCAATGGTGCTTTCATTCTCAAACCCTATGCCTTCTTACCATAAACCACAACCTCTTAAACAAACCATAACATCCTTTGTCGATGTCGTCTCCGAACAAAAGGCTTCTTTGAAGGAGTTTTATCCAACATTGTATACCTTTGTCACCGCCCATGTAGATGCCCAAGCCGCTCAGTTTGGCAAGCCAACCACTTATTATCATTCACCAAATCACTCCTCGCTCCCCTTTCTAAACCAAAACCGTCACTTGAACCGTTTACACCACCACAACAAGCACTGCCGCCTTCAACGCATAAACTACATACCACCCGAAAACCATCAATGAACCCAAAACCCAACATCAGCGTTGTGCACTGGTCATCCAAAGACTGCCCCGCTACTGGAATCAGCCGTAACCACTCTGTTCACATTAGCACCGGTCTCACAAACCTTGCATAAACCCATGCAATGAGCCATTGTGACCGTCCTACACCTGACTCCAAAATGGACAACAACAACCCCACGTGTAGCGGTGCCAAAAACTGCTTCATCAATTGTTTATACCTAGTTTCGTTATGTGAAATCCTTGGAGAAACCAATCACCCCGTTAAAAGCCGCAACCGGAAGATGTGAGAGGAGACCACCATGGCAACCACCGTTTATACGACATTGCGACTGAACCGAATGCTAAAGAAAGATGTGAGTGGGGACCACCATGGACCGAGCATACCGTGCTTGAGGACAATGACGTTTTTTAGGGTGGGAGTATTGATGCATACCAAGGATGCAATGATGCTATGCAATCCAACAATATATATCAATGATCTTCAACGTGGGCTTTAGTTCTCTGCATGTTTTATCTAGCCTTTAATTCATGTTTATGCATATTAGTTACTAGAGTAGTGGGTAGAAAAGTGGGCATGTAAATTTTATTCTGTTATTTGTTTATAGCCTATAAATAGACAAAGTTTGTTTAATGTTTTAAATGAATGAAAATATAGAAAATTGGCAGCGATGTCGCGTTCTCTCTCATCTATGTTCTTTGGAGTCTAACCCACTCAAAGAGTTACTATCTTGGGAGATTAGACATCTCGAATCGACATACTATCAATGGTTCTTTCATTCTCAAACCTATGCCTTCCAACCATAAACCACAACCTCTTAAACAAACCACAACGACCTTTGCTGATGTCGTCTCCGAACAAAAGGTTGCTATGAAGGAGTTTTCCTCCACATTGGATACCTTTGTCACCGTCCTTGTCGATGCCCAAGCCGCTCGGTTTAGGAAACCAACCTCTTATTATCATTCACCAAATCACTCCTCGCTACCGTTGCTAAACCGAAACCGTCACTTGAACCGTTCACACCACCACAACAAGCACTGCCGCCTTCAATGCATGAAGTACAAACACCCCAAAACCATCATTGAACCCAAAACCATCAGCGGATTTCTGTGCACCAACATCGGCGTTGTGCTCTGGTCATGCAAAGGCTGCCCTACTACCATAATCAGCCGTAGCCACTCTGTTCACATTAGCACCGGTCTCATAACCCATGCGTAAACCCATGCAATCAGCCAATGTGACCGTCCTAGACCTGACTCCAAAATGGACACCAACAACTCCACGTGTAGCGGTGCCAAAAACAACTTCATCTACGGTTTATACGTAGTTTCAATATGTGAAATCAGTGGAGAAACCAATGACCACGTTAAAAGTCACAACCGGAAGACGTGAGAGGATACCAACATGGCAACCACCGTTGTGCGACTTTGAGACTGAACCAAACGCTAATGGAAGACGCTAGTGGTGACCACCATGGACCGAGCATTCCGTCCTTGAGGACAAGAACGTTTTTTAGGGCGGGAGTATTGATAAGTACCCACGATGTCATGATGCCATGCAATCCAACAATATATATCAATGATCTTCAACGTGGGCTTTAGTTCTCTGCATGTTTTATCTAGCTTTTAATTCAGGTTTATACATATTAGTTACTAGAGTAGTGGGTAGAAAAGTGGGCATGTAGTTTTTATTCGGTTATTTGTTTATAGCCTATAAATAGTAAAAGTTTATTTAATGTTTTATATGAATGAAAATATTGAAAATTGGCAGCAATGTCGCGTTCTCTCTCGTCTATGTTCTTTGGAGTCTAACCCGCTCAAAGGTTCATTATCTTGGGAGACTAGCCATCTCGAATCGGCTTACTATCAATGATGCTTTCATTCTCGAACCCTATGCCTTCCAACCATAAACCATAACCTCATAAACAAACCATAGCGGTCTTTGCCGATGTTGTCCCCGAACAAAAGGCTGCTATGAAGGAGTTTTCCTCCACATTGGATACCTTTGTCACCGCCCTCGTCGATGCCGAAGCCTCTCGGTTTCGGAAACCAACCTCTTAGTATCATTTGCCAAATCACTCCTCGCTACCCTTGCTTAACCAAAACCGTCACTTGAACATTCACACCACAACAACAAGCATTGCCCCCTTCAACGCATGAACTACAAACCACCCCAAAACCATAATTGAACCCAAAACCGCCAGCGAATTTGTGTGCACCAACATCGTCGTTGTGCACTGGTCATCCAAAGGCTACCATGCTACCAAAATCAGCCGTAGCCACTATTTTCACATTAGCACCGGTTTCACAAACCATGCATAAACCCATGCAATCAGCCATTGTGATCATCCTAGACCTGACTCCAAAATGGACACCAACAAACCCACGTGTAGCGGTGCCAAAAACAACTTCATCAACGGTTTATACCTAGTTTCAATATGTGAAATCAGTGGAGAAACCAATGACCCCGTTAAAAGCCGCAACCGGAAAACGTGAGAGGAGACCACCATGGCAACCAGCGTTGTGTGACATTGAGACTGAACCAAATGCTAATGGAAGACGTTAGTGGCGACCACCATGGATCGAGCATACCGTCCTTGAGGACCATGACGTTTTTCTGGGCGAGAGTATTGATAAGTACCCACGATGCCATGATGCCATGCAATCCAACAATATATATCAATGATCTTCAACGTGGGCTTTAGTTCTCTACATGTTTTATCTGGCCTTTAATTCATGTTTATGCATATTAGTTACTAGAGTAGTGGGTAGAAAAATGGGCATGTAGTTTTTATTCGGTTATTTGTTATAGCCTATAGATAGTAAAAGTTTGTTTAATGTTTTATATGAATGAAAATATAGAAAATTGGCAGCAATGTCGCGTTCTCTCTCGTCTATGTTTTTTGGAGTCTAACCCGCTCAAAGGTCCATTATCTTGGGAGACTAGCCATCTCGAATAGGCTTACTATCAATGGTGCTTTCATTCTCGGACCCTATGTCTTCCAACCATAAACCACAACCTCTTAAACAAACCACAACGGCCTTTGCCGATGTCGTCTCCGAACAAAAGGCTGCTATGAAGGAGTTTTCCTCCACACTGGACACCTTTGTCACCGCCCTTGTCGATGCCCAAGCCGCTCAGTTTGGCAAACCAACCTCTTATTATCATTCGCCAAATCACTCCTCGCTACCCTTTCTAAACCGAAACCATCACTTGAACCGTTCACACCACCACAACAAGCACTGCTACCTTCAACGCATGAACTACAAATCACCCCAAAACCATCATTGAACCCAAAACCGCCAGCGGATTTGTGTGCACCAACATCGGCATTGTGTACTGGTCTTCCAAAGACTGCCCTGCTACCGGAATCAGCCGTACCCTCTATATTCACATTAGCACCGGTCTCATAAACTTTGCATAAACCCATTCAATCAACCATTGTGACTGTCCTAGACCTGAGTCCAAAATGGACACCAACAACCCCACGTGTAGCGGTGCCAAAAACAACTTCATCAATGGTTTATACCTGGTTTCAATATGTGAAATCCGTGAAGAAACCAATGACCCCGTTAAAAGCCGCAACAAGAAGAGGCGAGTGGAGACCACTATTGCAACCAACGTTGTGCGACATTGCGACTGAACCAAACGCTAATGTAAGACTGAGTGGCGACCACCATGGACCGAGCATACCGTCCTTGAGGACATGGAATTTTTTAGGGCGGGAGTATTGATACGTAACTACGATGCCATGATGCCATGCAATCCAACAATATATATTAATGATCTTCAACGTCGGCTTTAGTTCTCTGCATATTTTATCTAGCATTTAATTCATATTTATACATATTAGTTACTAGAGTAGTGGGTAGAAAAGTGGGCATGTAGTTTTTATTCAGTTAGTTGTTTATAGCCTATAAATAGGCATAGCTCATTGAATGTTTAATATGAAAGAAAATATAGAAAATTGGCAGCAATGTCGCGTTCTCTCTCGTCTATGTTATTTGGAGTCTAACCTGCTCAAAGGGTCACGATCCTGGGAGATTAGCCATCTCGAGTCGGTTTACTATCGATGGTGCTTTCATTCTCGAACCCTATGCCTTCCTACTATAAACCACAACCTCTTAAACAAACCAAAACGGCCTTTGCCGATGTCGTCTCCGAACAAAAGGCTACTATGAAGGAGTTTTCCTCCACATTGGATACCTTTGTCACCGCCCTTGTCGATGCCCAAGCCGCTCAGTTTAAGTAAACCAACCTCTTATTATCATTCGCCAAATCTCTCTTCGCTACCCTTGCTAAACCGAAACCATCACTTGAACCGTTCACACCACCAATACAAGCACTGCCGCCTTCAACGCACGAACTACTAACCACCCCTAAACCATCATTGAACCCAAAACCGTCAGCGGATTTGTGAGCACCAACATCGGCTTTGTGCGCTGGTCATCCAAAGGCTGCCCCGCTACCGGAATCAGCCGTAGCCACTCTGTTCGCATTAGCACCGGTCTCACAAACCTTGCAAAAACCCATGCAATCAGCCATTGTGACCGTCCGAGACTTGACTCCAAAATGGACACCAACAACCCCACGTGTAGAGGTGCCAAAAAAAACTTCATCAATGGTTTATACCCTGGTTTCAATATGTGAAATTCTTGGAGAAACCAATTGTGGCATTCTTGACAAAACGAGGTATACCTTATTCATTACGTAGCGAGTAAACGATAAATCGGTTAATTCGTAGCGATTAAACGAGTAACCGACTGTTATTGACTAAGACCCGTATATACACTGAGGGGTCATATATGAGTTATATATATATATATTATAGTGGCTAACATATTGATATTTAGGCCCCAGTACGTTTAAAACCATTTAAACGAAAAAGATTTCCTTTATTGATACGCTATGAGTTTAAACGCAATAGTTAACATCAAAACGAGCATTGTAGCATCTTACAAGCCGAAAAAGATTTATAAAACACTTATATGACATGTTCTAAGCATTCGATGAAAATATTTTGGGTTTTTACAACCTTTTAATGTGTTATTATTATTTTGCAAAAATGAGTCAAAAAAACGAACGTTTTCGGGCTATTTCTCGCTCCCATTTAATTTTCTCGCGAGAAAATGAACCCGAACCAAATTGGAAACCGATATTTCATGTATGGCACGTAAACCAAGGAAAAGTGGGCCAAGAAAGGGACCCATGGGCCCCCCTAATTGCGGCCGCCCCCATGGGCACCCATTCCCACATTTTCCCTTGCTTTCTAAAAATAATAAACTTAGATATTATACAAAACATTCTACAAACTTCTGGCCAGCTCGTCTTCAACAAAATTCTGCAAAAACACTCAAGGTAAAGCTAAATTTTGTAACAATTTTATACAATATTAATCATGTTTAAACTTAGGAAATCATGTTCTAATTAAAGAAAATCATGTTTATGTATCCAAAAACCATAAATATCAACTAAAATCATTTTTTTGATGTTAAACATGTTTACAAAGCTGAAACATATAGTTTTTAGACGAAAAACACGGATTAGAACATGAATACGACGTTTTTACGGTTCAAAAGTTCGGTTTGAAACCAAAATCGAAACCCTAATTGACAAGGATGTTCTATGGATGATTTATGCTTGGTTTTATATTATATGATATGTAGATACACTTAATTTGTGACCCAATTCCTGGAGAGTCATTAAAACCTTCAAAATCAACCGAAAACCAACAAGATATTACCGGTTAACTCGTTGAGGGGCTGTTTGTGCTTCGATTGTGACGTACTTGTTTTTAGGTTATAAATTTTTCAGTGATATTAGGGATTACATAAGTGACTCCCTGTTCAAATTTAGTAATTTTTCGATAAACGAAGAATATTTGGCGAATTTATTACCATTTATTAGCGTTTATTTGGGAACAATAGTTAAACTTCATGAAAAATTATTAAATTTGGATTGGGACTCATAAATTTTATGGTAAGATCACAGGAAACATTTGTGGAAATTTGGAGATGTCTAAGTATTTTTTGTGCAATTGTGTTTTAATCGAGTTTTAACAGCCGAAAAACACGCAAAAAGGCATTTTGGCCAAACAGTTAGATTCTGAAGATTTTGCAACATCTATGTCATGGTATTGTGACCAATTGGAAATATTATTGTATTTTTTAAATGTCGTTTGGTATAAACGGGCTATTTATTACTTAATTATAACACATTAAATGAATTTTTGTTAATAGATAATTAATCATAAAAGTTCTGAAAATATTTTTATAAAATGGAAAATTGGATTTCAATAATCCCAACTATTAAGCATTGGCCACCAATAATCCAAACTATCAATGTGATCGGTGATAATCCCAACTTTCAATGTTGTTACCAAGAACAATCTCGCTCTAACAATTCACTAACTCCGTTAGTTATTTTCTTTTAAGTTGTTGTGAAATAACCAAAATACCCTTACTTGTAAATAAAAATAGAGCTAAATAAAAACTAAAACTAAAACCACAACCATCCACCCTTCTTCCCCATCAACCGGAGTAAGGGTTTTCCGGCCACCTTCAACCGCCGACACAAATCTGAATGCCGCCCCTGTCCATCTCCAACTAGAATCACAAACACCAGACCACAAATCTGAACACACCCCCCCCCCCATTAATACTGAAGATAGTCACCACCGCCCCTCGTTTTTCCGGCCACGATAGAGCCACAATCCAACGACCACATCGGCGATGATTCCCCTCACTCCCGGTCTCGTTCTCCGCCCTTTTCCCTTTAACCATCATCCCCCTTGTCTTTCCGATAAGAAAATAGGAAAACATGATGTAGAGATAGAGAGATCTGAGCGGTGGTGTAAAGTAAATTGTCGGCAACCGTCTTTTTCTAAACCCAGAAAACTTAGCGGTGGTGTGTTGTAAAGCTCGAACACCGCCGATAGGGGATAGACAAATAGGGTGCTTATTTTATCAGGTGGTGGTGCTTGTACCCTTCACTCGCCGGAAAAGGATCGTAGAAGAAGAAGTGACGGTGGTTGGTAAAGACAACCAAATGCAAATCTACGGTGGTGTTAGGTTTTTTACGATTTTTTTTGTAATTATATTTTTTATTTGTTAGTAAGGGTATTTTGGTTATTTCACGCTAAATTAAAACAAAATAACTAACGCGGTTAGTGAATTGTTAGAGCTGGATTGTTCATGGTAACAACATTGAAAATTTGGATTATCATCGGTCACATTGTTAGTTGGGATTATTGGTAGCCAATGCTTAATAGTTAGGATTATTGAAATCCAATTTTCCTTATAAAATTCTCCATACTTTAATTTATTTTTACAAAAAGTTTCATAATTTATATATAAGTGTATAATTATTTATGATTAATCAAAGATTTAAGTTATATATGTTTCAACGAAACTGGCAGTTTTGTGTTTAACGAACTGACTGGTATGTCAAAATATCAAAAGTGGTCAAATATCATAGTTTGGAAAAATTTGATAAAAACGAACTTTTTACGAGGTTTCCGGACAATTCGTACAATCAAACCCGTGTGAAAACGGAAACGAACCCTGCGATCAATCCAGATACCAAAACTTCAAAATTCTTTCATAAATTGAATCATTTTATCAATCAATATGTTTACTTAAGTGTTTGTGACCTTACCTGATTAACGCATAAATGATCAACTTGGTCAGGCATGAAAAACTATGAAACTGAGCCAAGTTTGATTTTAAACATTTCATAGTATACAACGTCACAATCTAAGACTATGGTCATGTTTTGGGCTTAACATCTATACCCAGACTAGTTATACAGCCCAATTTAACTTAAACACCGTACTAGTATTAACAGTACGATACCGGTTATAGGATTCAAGCTATAATCGAGATACATTACTTACTGACACGTATTACCAGCTTGAACTACGCTAAGGTGAGTTTCACGACCACACTTTCTAAACTGTTTAACGAACTTTTAGGGTGGAAAGCATGTTTACGTATACTTATGTACTTGAAAGCATATTATGATGTGAATTATCTATGTGCTAACACTTGAAAGGCCTCCCACACGAGTGATTAACTACGAGCCGAAGGCATGTGAATAGTACTATTGGTTTGAGAAACCCAATTGACTGGCCGGAGGGGTATGCCGGAACATGTTTATTATCAATTGCACATGACCATGCGAACTTTTGTAACATGCTATGTGTTGTTAGACATAGTACATACTTGAGGCAAATAGAGCCATGTCGGCATAGGAAGTGCGTGGGCAGGAGAGGCCACGTAATGGGAACCGGTCAGGATTCACTCGTGTCTTAGTATAATTACATCACATATTTACAAACCATGAATACTATGATTACGTATACTGGTTTTGTTAGGTTTTAACAAGATTATCAAAGTCCATATAACCCATTATATAGAAAAACGCAGCGGATTAATTAGTTTTAAATCTTGTTATTTAGATTAATATAAAACCCGTTTTATATGTAAAACCCAAGCCCCGGATCCATATACGAATTTACATGCATACATAAACAACATCCAAAGGGGTTTATGTTATTCAACCTTTCAAGATGCAAGAAAGATAAAGGAGACGGTTTGTGAATGCAAGACTTCAAAACCGAATGCCTCAAGCTAGTATACCCCAAACCACCAACAAGACACCACTTTAGCTAGGATTTGTACTTGATTATGAACACCTCATTTCATTGTTCTTTGGCCTAAAATATGGAGAGAAAAACAAGGAGTTGTCTTGCAAAGAAATGAAAGAGAGAGAGCATAGAGAGAGAGAGAGAGTTCTTGGATATGTAAACCAACAAAAGGAATAATGCATGTCATGTGATTGGGTGTGTGTGTTTCCCCATAAAGGGGTGGCCACAAGTGGGTCCCACCCACAATTTGAATTTCAAATTTTGTTACACAACCTTTCATGTTTGTTGCATGCACATTTGATTGTTACATGTAACATTATGCTACATGTTACAAGATCCAAGCAACAATATTTACATATTACTCTCTTTGATGTTATTTAACCAATTAAATAACACCATGAATTAATCTCTCTAAAATAAATTATTCATATAATTTATTATTCTTTCAAGTGCAATTGTTTAGGAAACCAATTCCCAAAATCTAGTGTTGATATTTATTTACTATGATCACATCATTTAAACAAATATCTATGGTGTTTGTCTAGCTTGTTATTGGGTATGACCCGACTTGGATCATAACGCACTAGCCACATCAATATTGTATGTGTCTTGGGCAGACCGAGTCCAACAATCTCCCACTTGCACAAGATACATAGAAGATTGATGCAAATAGTGAATACCGCCTAACTACGGTTCACTACCCCTAATACGTATGACGAAGTGCCATTCAATAACATCATCCCCTTCAAGTCCCTTACTTGAAAATGATTTAGGTGAAACTATCATTTATCCTTTTGCCACAAATGTCATGTTAAATCCAGAGACACAGAGTGATCATTCTCTGTTGATTTAACTTTTCAGGCCTTAGACATTTAACTCTCAACGAATAAGAGGGACAAATCCCCTATTGACTACATACGTCTCTCACTATCACCTTGTATTATACTTGAGCTTAGCATTATGTACTGACATGTTTCAGAGCAGCGAAGAACTAAGTCAAAGTAAAATAGTCGATGAATATCAAGACCCAATATGTATCTCAGGTCGGAGGATACTATGATGTTCGACTTTACTCAAATTTACTTATGATCACAAATCACAAGGATTCCATGCAGTAAAATTTGAGGGTGGGTCATGTCCAATATTTATCCCAGAAATATCTACGAACCTTAGCAGCAAACCCCTTGCTATATTCATACATCATGAATACCTACCAATCCAAGTTCATAATAGTCTTACTTTCATATTTGTTCCCACAAATATGATCGACTACGGACATTTAGAATAATCTAATTATTCACGGATTTAAACATGCTAAAATGGAACATAACTCAAAATCATAATCATAAACCATAATCATATGAATGAGCCAAAATAACAATTGTTCCGATATCCAAATACAAAATATATCAAATCCAATCACTAGAATATCGAAGTCCTAAGGCGCAAGTATGACCCTCATGCTTCGGCCTTTCAAGGAGCTTCGTGAGTGGATCCGCAATGTTTTGATCAGTGTGAACTTTGCGAATACATATCTTTCCCTTTTCAACTTCATCCCTTATGTAGTTGAATCTCCTCTCAATGTGCCTAGTCTTTTGATGTGCACAAGGTTCCTTGATTTGAGCAATCGCACCCTCGTTATCACAAAAGATTTCTAGAGGGTCCTGAATGGTACGGACTACCCCTAGATCGGCCACGAACTTTCTAATCCATGCAGCTTCTTGAGCTGCCAATGAGGCGGCGATGTATTCCGATTCAGTGGTGGACAAGGCTACCACGTCTTGTTTTGCGCTCTTCCAAGAGATAGCACCACCATTCAGAACGAAGACATATCCCGATTGTGATCGAGAATCATCTCGATCAGTTTGGAAACTCGCATCCGTGTAACCTTTTACAACGAGTTCCTCCTCACTAGAGCCATATATTAGAAACATATCCTTAGTCCTTCTAAGGTATTTCAATATGCTCTTAACCGCCATCCAATGGCTAGTTCCCGGATTTTGTTGGCATCTAATTGTCATGCTCAAAGCGCATGATACATCCGGTCTAGTGCAAATCATGGCATACATGATGGATCCTATAGCAGATGCATATGGGATTCCATTCATTTTGTCTTGCTCATCCTTTGAGCTTGGACATTGAGAAGCACTCAACATTGTTCCTCTTTGAATAGGTACCAAACCTTTCTTAGAGTTTTCCATCTTGAAGCTTTTCAAGATTTTGTCAATGTATGCACTTTGATTCAAACCTATCAATCGCCTTGATCTATCCCTATAGATCCTTATTCCCAGAATATAGGCGGCCTCACCAAGATCCTTAATGGAAAAACAGCTTCCAAGCCAGGCTTTTACACCTTCCAAGGTTGGAATGTCATTTCCAAATAGTAATATGTCATCGACATATAATACCAGAAAGGTAATGATGCTCCCACTAGCTTTCTTATACACACAAGCTTCATAAGCGTTTTTGATGAATCCAAATTTCTTAACATCATCATCAAAACGGTGATTCCAACTCCTAGATGCTTGTTTCAATCCATAGATTGATTTCTTCAACTTGCATACTTTGTTAGGATGTTGTGGATTGACAAAACCTTCAGGCTGAACCATATAGACATCTTCCTCAAGATGGCCATTTAGAAAAGCCGTTTTGACATCCATTTGCCATATCTCATAGTCGTAATATGTGGCTATTGCAAATAATATCCTAATAGACTTTAACATCGCCACGGGAGAGAAAGTTTCATCATAATCAACCCCTTGAGTTTGAGTGAAACCCTTTGCTACAAGTCTAGCTTTATAATTATCCAAGTTTCCATGCATATCAGTTTTGTTCTTGAAAACCCACTTACTTCCAACCAGTTTGGAATTAAGAGGTGAGCAACCAGGTCCCATACTTGGTTGTCATGCATGGATTGCATCTCAAAGTTCATAGCTTCCAGCCATTTATCACAATCAGATTGTGACATTGCATCTCGGTATGTGGTTGGTTCATCAGAATCTACCACATAGCATCCATCCATGAAAAATCCATATCTTTCAGGTGGGGTGCTAATTCTACCAGATTTGCGAACGTTTTGTGTGTTTTGATCAACCATTTGATCATCATCAACAACCTCTTGTTGATCACTAGAGTCAACCAAACGTGTATCGGCTTGTGGTTCTCGATCCTCCTCGAGTTCCATATTTCTATTAGTTCCTTCCATAAGGAACCTTCTTTCCATTAACTTAGCCTTGCGAGCTATAAACACTTTATGCTCATTTATATTATTGAAATAATATCCCATCGAATCTTTGGGATATCCTACAAAGATACACTTAGTGGATCGGCTTTCAAGTTTGTCTAAGGTGTAGATCTTAACATAAGCCTCACAGCCCCATACCCTTAAATATGATAATGATGGAACCTTTCCATGCCATATTTCAAAATGTGTCCTCTCCACTTTCTTGGTTGGTGCCATATTTAAAATAAGGGCAGCAGAGATCAGTGCGAAACCCCAAAATGATAGAGGTAATGTGCCTCTAGCCATCATGGATCGAACCATATCCAATAGAGTTCGATTCCTCCTCTCGGACACACCATTATGTTGTGGTGTTCCAGGTGGAGTAAGTTGTGAGACAATCCCACAACTCCTAAGATGTTCTAGAAATGCATCATTGAGGTATTCACCTCCTCTATCGGAACGTAGTACTTTGATTGTTTTGTTGAGTTGATTTTGTACTTCATTTTGGAAGACATTGAACATTTCAAAGGCTTCATTTTTGTGTCTTAACAAGAACACATACCCATAGCGACTATAATCGTTGGTAAAGGTAATGAAGTATCTTTCACCGTTCCTTTTCATTGTCTAAAAGGACCACATACATCCGAAAGAATGATACCTAATAAGTCTTTCGCCCTTTCATTAGTTCCACTAAAGGGCTCCTTGGTCATCTTTCCCAATAAACAAGATTCACATTCATCAAATGAATCATCACTTGTCACACCCGGCCCTGAGCGGCGGAAACAGCCGGGCGCGCGCGAGTGGGGATTGATAATTAAGCACGGGCCATTGCAAAGGTTCAAAGTAAGATTTTCATTGCGCATGAAAAGTTTAGTACAAATACATTACATTGTTTAAAAATTACAATAAAACATTCAAGTATAAAAACTGTTGAAGATTTCCACGCCATATCCCCTTGCGCGGCGGGAACAACCACGCGCATCGAAGGGATAGAACTAAAATCTTCCAAAAAGCTAGTTTTAGATGTTCAGCGTGAGGTGCTCTAAGTGTGACTCCATGCGCTACCTAGTTATCTCCTGAAAGACACGTAAAACATTTGAATCAGTATAAACTGAGTGAGTTCACAAGTTTTAGTAACTTGATAAAAATCATATTGAAACACATTTCTGATTTCATGTCTAAATATATGCTTGATAATCCGTATGAAAACATAGATCTGACAACATATTTCTGATAAAAACCGTTCCGCGGGCTACGCGCGAACATTTCTGGGAACCGTGCTCGTCTGTGTAAGTGGCGCTGCCACTACGAGCGAAATAAGTAATACCGTCCCGCGGGTTACGCGCGAACGTTTCTGGAAAACGTGCTCGTCCATGCAAAGTGGCGCTGCCACTACGAGCTAAATAATGTAATGCCGTCCCGCGGGTTATGCGTGGACATTTCTGAAAAACCGTGCTCGTCTATGCAAAGAGGCGCTGCCCCTACGAGCTAATCAATAATTCCGTCCCGCGGGTTACGCGCGGACGTTGTGCCGGAAAACAAGGCGCTCGTCCATGCAAAGAGGCGCGACCCCTACGAGCGGGCTCAACTCCATAGTACTGCCCCATTCTAGGCACTCATCCATGCAAAGAGGTGCGACCCCTACGAGTGGGTGGATCAAACCAGCAGTCCCTACCCTTAGAGTTCCAATGGTAAAGTGATCACTTACTCGAATTCTGGCGCACATACATCGTAAACCATAGATAACCGTTTGCATTGCTCATCATGAAACATAATTTAAACACAATCGTTTGCATAACTTGTAAGTATACCATGATAAATCGTAATTTAAGTACGTGTCCCTCGCCCCGAGAACAGTTTAAAAACAGTGGAAATAGTGAAAATAGGGGCTGTGAGACTCACCTGTGGTTCTTGTTAAGGGATTAATCGAGATTCGGGTTTTCTTGGTGTTGGCCTTTGAATTGAAGCTCTAGAATACGATTAAATAACAAGAAGTATATAAGAAATAGGAGAATATAAGGGTTGGAAAGTAGATCTCAAGGTTATAATCTCGGCTTACCTAGTAACGGGAACGGAATTGAAAATCAAACGGATGCTTGGGCGATGATTAGTGCGTGCAACTTTAAGAGAGAAGTTTGAAGTGTGTTTTGGGTGATAATTTAGGTTACATATTTATAGGCAAGATTCAGGGATCACAATCCCTTGCTTTAGGGGATTGTAATCTTTTCATATCTAGGTGTAATGATGATAAAGTATGGAAATTATTATTATTTATTTAAAAGTGGAGGAGTGGATTCTGATTTGATTTGGACAGGACATGCAGGTCTGTGGTTGGTGAGAGTAGGGTGGCTGACAGTTGACTTTTCATGTTACAGTATTCTTTTTCAGATGCTTTTGTCAGTGTACAGTTAAAAAAGTGGAAATCTCTGAAACACGCTACTGTTTCCTTTTGGGCGGGAATAATCTCCTTACATCTGGAGAATAGACTAAGTGTTCTGCGCGTATAACTTTGTGCGCAAAGCTTTCTGCGTGAAGGACATTTCTTTGCTGCGGGTAGGTACGTAACCTTCTCGCAGTCAGGGACATTGAGTTTCATTTGTAGATTCTCCAGGTGGTCTTGGTATTTCAACATAGTGATCAGTTATGTTGAAGTCAATTCCATCTTGGAGCTTCAGACAAACTAGCTCTCAATGTTCCCGCCATGCGGGGAGGTTAGTTCCCTTTCCGCACGCGCATAAACGATTTGGGATGCACCCGCCTTAGCATCATGCGGGACGGACAACCCATCATAAAGTTAAGTTACATGAAAACATAAAGCCAAAACACTCGCGCATGGCGCATATAACATATGCCCACGCTGGTTCTTAACGTAGCGCGCTCGTGCAGGGTGCACATAACAAATACCCGCGCTGATTCTAACATAGCGCGCTCGCGCAGGGCGCACATAACAAATGCCCGCGCTGATTAACATAGCGCGCTTGCGCAGGGCGCATATAACAAATGCCCGCGCTGATTCTATTTGCGCGCATAATATTCACAATCACCTAATTATTAGGTTGATTACTTAGTTTATAGGGTTGGGAAATTACCGGGTGTCACATTTTCCCCCTGTTAAGAGAATTTCGTCCCGAAATTTAGGAGACGTCGCTGGCAGAAGCCATGTTCTGAAAGAGGTGTGGGTATTTCTTGCGTATTTGATCTTCTCTTTCCCAAGTGAATTCAGGCCCACGCCTTGAGTTCCATTGAACCTTTACTAACTTGATTCTGCTTCTGCGTAACTTTTGTTCTTTCCAATCGGTTACTGCTATAGGTTCTTCTACGAAGTGCAGTTGTTTGTCGATGTGAATCTCGTCCAACGGCAAAATCAACGTTTCGTCAGATAAGCACTTTTTAAGGTTGGACACATGGAACGTATCATGAACTCCACTGAGTTCGGCGGGTAGACAGAGTTTATAAGCAACCGGACCGATCCTTTCCAGGATCTCAAACGGTCTAACGTAGCGGGGATTTAACTTTCCTCGCTTGCCGAAACGGGGGACTCCTTTCCATGGAGAGACTTTCAAAAGTACTTTATCCCCTACTTGAAACTCCAACGGTTTCCTTCGCACATCTGCGTAGCTCTTCTGTCTGTCACGCGCTGTCTTAAGGCGATCCCGTATCTGAAAAATCTTGTCTGTTGTTTCTTGGATCAATTCTGGACCAGTCATTTGCTTGTCACCCACTCCAGCCCAGCACAGTGGGGATCTACACTTGCGCCCATACAAAGCTTCAAACGGCGCAGCCTTGAGGCTTGTGTGATAACTGTTGTTGTAAGAAAATTCAACCAATGGGAGATGAGTATCCCAGCTACCTCCGAAATCGATTGCGCACGCGCGCATCATATCTTCCAATGTCTGGATTGTTCGCTCGCTTTGCCCATCCGTTTGGGGATGATAAGCCGTACTCATGTCCAGACGAGTACCTAAAGCCCCTTGTAACGATTT
>NW_027502987.1:0-43338 GCF_021521415.1 Bidens hawaiensis
ACTCCATAGAATAGTAACCAAACAAAACAGGTGTGGAAATCTATTAAAGCTTGTGTAAGATTGATGTTTACTCTGGGTGCTCCGTATGGGGAAAGGTTAACTTCTATTCGAGAGTTCATTGCAGCAAATTATATAAAAAGTTAGGGTTGAGTAACAGCTTCATCTGCGCAGCTCTCCTCCGGAATGGCTTTCTTTTTCAAATTGACGACTATGAATGAGTAGTTGAGTAACAGCTTCGTTTGATCATTAATGTGAAGATAATGTGATTTGTTTAGTCCAGACTTGATATACATTATGATATGTGAATGTTGTGTGCATGGTTCCACTGATATATTAACTCCGTTTGAGAATTTTTGCCCACTGTACCGGATCGGTACTGAAACGAGCATTATAACTTTGTCAAAATAAAAAAAAAAACGTTTATAACATGTTATGTTCATATATCACCCATATCATACATCGACTCCAATTGAATTTATTAGCTTCGATATGTTCATCTTAACACCGACTCGGTTTGAGTTTAAATTGGGGAGATATGTAATTGATGTTTTTAAGAAGGTGATATGTAAATAATTCTTTAATTGATTCATTGAGGGTAAAACAGTCATTTGTTTAGTTTATTTTAATGAAATGGGTAAATATGTAATATATATGAGGTTTAAGGAGAGGAAATATGTAATTGATCATTAAGGGTTGGGAAAATATGTAATAAAAGAACTTAGGAAGGGGATATATGTAAATGCCACTAAATTTAAGGTACGTTATTAGACAAATTACTTAGGGCATGTGTAGTGGGCGACGTTTAGGGGCGACATCGACTTGGAACACCGCCCTCCAGGCGAGAAACTGGGCGATAAGGGGGCGATGTGTTTTCCTTGCCCTTTCCATTGAATAAAATAATAATATTTCAGAAATCAGACCGTTGGTGAACGCTCAAAATAATTTAAAAAAATTAAAAACTTAATATAAATACCAAACAAATTCAACCATTTTCACCATTTCATATACAAACTCAAATATAAATACCAATAATTCAACCATTTTCACCATTTCATTTCATTCATTTTCAAAATGGATTCCCTGAACTCTTCCGACATTTGGGATCAAGTAATTGAGGATACTCAGAAAATTCATCAGATGCAGCAACAGGCGTTAGAGGAGGGGGGAGAGGTCATGAGCGCAATGTGTGCCATCGCCAATAAGATAATGTCTGGCTCTACTAGTTCTTCGTCGCAATGTAGGCGATCATATATCCTTCGGGATCGTCTTGATGCGAACGACTGTTTGATAAAGGACTACTTCAACGACGGACCTAGATTCGACGACGTTACTTTTCAACGTCGTTTTCGGATGTCTAGGCTTTCATTTTTGCGCATTGTGGGAGATTTGGAGCGGGAGCATACGTATTTTCAACAAAAACTCGATGCAAGAGGATATTTAGAATTCACTGTCATCCAAAAGTGTACTTCGGCTATACGCATCCTCGCATACGGCAACACGATCGACATCAATGACAAGTATTTTAAAATGGCTGAGAAAATGACGCGAGATTCGTTGGAGAATTTTTGCATCGGTAAAATTTAAATTGTTGAAACGTATTGTGTTAAATTGATTATATTAATTTTTGTTTAATTTAAATATTTTTTAATAATTTATATCTATAGGAATAATACAATTATACGATGGTCGTTATCTGAGAATTCCAACTTCAAACAACCTAACTCGCATATACGGGCGTACACGAAAGCAAACATTCTTTTCCCGACATGATCGAGGGTAATGCATTGGAAGTAGGCCAACTGTCCAACTTGTAACATCCTAAAATTTTTATAATGTTAAATAAAAGAAAGTTATGTTTAGTGATTTCACGTTTTAGTTATTTAATGTCGAGTAAGGAACAGGTCATGGGCTTAGATTACGTAAGATGGGTTAAATGAGAATGGGCCTTGGGTCCGTGGGCTTGAGAGATATAAATACCCATCCCAAGCCCAAGATATCATTTTATTTCCATCTTTCTCTTTTACACACTCAAAAACACACACATAACCGACCGAGATCCGAAGTCGAGACCAGAGATTTTGCTGGTAGATCTGAGTTGGAAAGGTAGGAACTAATCCCGCAAAGCTAATATTACTGAAAATGGTTAGGATTTGACGGGTTAATCGGACCCGAAACCCAACTGCCCAAATCGGACCCCTAAAACGTCGATTTTAGGCCGATTTGATGGTTGGGATTTGTAGGCGCCGATCATACGATTCCGTGGGTACCAAAATCGAGTTATTTGGCTAAGAAACGAAGGAGTTATGGGCAAACAGATCTGCAGCGCGACAACTTCGCCTTCATCTGGGCAACTTCGCCTTCAAGCGATGAACTTCGCCTGCAAGCTAAGTTCGCCTGATGAACTTCGCCTGCAAGCCAAGTTCGCCTGATGATAAGTTCGCCTGAAGCCAAGTTCGCCTGATGGCAACTTCGCTGAAAAGCTAAGTTCGCCTAAATGGTAACTTCGCCTAAAAGCCAAGTTCGCCTGAGGTTTAACTTCGCCTAAAAGCCAAGTTCGCCTATGGTTTAACTTCGCCTAAAAGCCAAGTTCGCCTGAGGTTTAACTTCGCCTAAAAGCCAAGTTCGCCTGAGGTTTAACTTCGCCTAAAAGCCAAGTTCGCCTAAGGTTTAACTTCGCCTGAAGCCAAGTTCGCCTAAGGTTTAACTTCGCCTAAAGTGAAGTTCGCTTAGAAAATAAATTAAAAACCTAATGGAAAATGTGTTAAGGCAGTTATCGAAAATAAAATTTTTCCAAGCTGACCTGGCAGCTTAACCCCAGCCAGGGGCTCTGCCCCTTGGACCCCGCTAGGGGCTGCCGCCCCTAGAACCCCGCTGCCAGGGGCGCTGCCCCCGGACCCCCGTTCGTTGTGGGTCATATAAAGATAGAAATACAAAACGAGTAGTAGTAGTTAATTGATATGTGTAAATATTATACAGTTAGCCGAGCCCAGTTAAAGAAAGGAATTACGATCAACGGCGAGCGTAACAGGATCCAGGTGAGTTTCTAGCCCCATTTATGTGTTATGTTTTCGGGGCTGTGTGCATACTCGATATGTTTGTCAATACGCTTATCCTAAGAGATAAGTGTATGCCTTATGTGAATGATATGATATGTATGAATGATTGCTTGATGGTACGTGAACGATCTTCGGATATTGCACGTACTGTCAGGTTGTAACGCTAAGTATAAGGTAAGTATGATATGTATGCTTATGTGTATGAATGTGATAAGTTAATTAAAGAAGGAAATGACGGTTGCATGATTGTATGGTTACGAAAAGGGTACCGAGCCCTAATAATACTCGAGGTATAATGTATGGTTGTATTGTAACAAAGAGGGAATCGAACCCTACTAATATTCGAGAACTAGGGAACCGAACCCTACTAATATTCGAGGAAAGAGGGAAACCGAGCCCTAATAATACTCGTGGAAAGAGGGAAACCGAGCCCTAATAATACTCGTGGAAGGAGGGTACCGAGCCCTAATAATACTCGAGGAAGGAGGGTACCGAGCCCTAATAATACTCGTGGAAGGAGGGTACCGAGCCCTAATAATATTCGAGGAAGGAGGGTACCGAGCCCTAATAATACTCGAGGAATGTAGGGTGTAATGCTCTTTATAACGTAAGATATGAAGGTAAGTTAATACAAAAGAAAGAATGAAAGTATGAAAGTAAGAAAGTATGAATGAAGGAATATAAGTTTATGTGTATGGTATAGTGTATGATTAACTAGAACTCACTCAGCGTAGCTGACTTTTAGTATGCACGCAGGTGAGTAGGATGAGGCAGCTCGCTTGAGGAGACACGTGGCATTGAGCAAGAGTCTGGCATCTGAAGACTTATGATGTTCTAATTTTAATGCTTTAATGTGAAAGACAAAGGATGTTTTGGGACAAGTTATGAATTATGTAATGTTTAATGAAAGTTTTATATTCCGCGTAAAGTTTTTAATTAACTCTGATATTTAAAACTGTGTTTATGAGTAAATCCAACACGAAAGTAGGGTTACCGGTAACGGGGCCTTACAAGTTGGTATCAGAGCAAAGTTCGAGAGATTTAAGCATCCTACATGCTTAGACTCGAACAGAGAATGAGATTTAAGTAAGAAAGGAAAGAAGATGCCAGTCCAAGAATGCCATGTGTCGCTCAAGCAAGATTAGTAAAGGTAAATAGTATGATTAAATGATATATGTTAATGAGAAAGGAAAGATATGTGAACGGCAGGGATAGGAATAATTGATTGTTTAATTTGACAAACTTCTTAAGTAGAACCAGCACAAATAGACTCATAAAGGGAAGTGTATAGGACACGGAAAGTAACGTGATCAGCTAATCACAACTGGCCACTGTTATTACCTGTTAGCCTTACTATCCTTGTACTAGATAGTTCCTTGAGTGACGATGTTTGTGTTTTCCCCTTTAGAATACTGATGGCTGGAGCTGGAGAATTTGTTGAAGCTGGGGGTCGCACTGGACGTCGTGGCAGGCCTCGCCTTGTCCGGCAACCTTCGGTAGAAGAAGCTTCCCACACCGAAGTTGAAGGAAGCGCAGCTGGAGGAGACCAGAACAACAACGAAGAAGTTCAACTTAGCCCCGCAGTTCAAGCAGCCATCGTTCAGGCTGTAGTTGCTGCTGTGAAGAACCTGAATCCCGAAGGATCTGCTGGAAGCCGTGAGCGAACTGCTGAAGGGGCGGGTGGTGATGGTAGAAAGGATGGGGAAGGTGAAAGAGAGGCCTCGAGTGGGGATAGGTCTGTGAAAGATGATGATAGGAAGAGGGGCCGAGGCGGTTGCAACTATAAGTCCTTCAAGGGTTGTGACCCGCCAAAGCTGACCGGGGTGGGGGACGCAATCGCTACTCTTCAGTGGATAACCGCCATGGATAAGGTTATCCGCATTAGCGAGTGCCGTCCCGATCAAGCGGTAGGTTATGCTACTCAATCATTCGAGGATGAGGCTATGTATTGGTGGGAGAGTGTGGAGCAGAGGAAGACCCGTGAAGAGATCAAGGAGATGAAATGGGACGATCTGAAGGAGTTAGTGATGATGAAGTTCTGTGCTGACGCCGAGGTTGAAAGGGCGGAGATGAAGTTCCTAAACTTGAAAGCTGGGACAATGACACATCGTGAGTACACCACCAAGTTCAATCGAATGTCTAGGTTGGTGCCAGATATGGTCAACACTGAGGCTAAAAGGATCAAGTGTTACGTGAGGGGATTACCACAGAGAGTCCGCATGTTAGTCAGGACAAGTAAACCTGCTACTTTCGATTCTGCTGTCGAACTCGCAGAAATGGTCTATGCAGACTTAACTGCGGATGATGTGGTGGTGGGAGACGAGAAGAAAGAAAAGAAATGGGTCGCTCCTGCTAAACGACCCGGTACCCAGATGTGGAACCCTAAGAACAAGCAGCCGAGAGTTTGGGAGAACAGGTCATGCAAAACCTGTGGCAAGGCACACAATGGTGAGTGTAGGTGGGGAAAGGGTTCGGATACATGTCATAAGTGTGGAAAGATTCATGCCGGAGAATGTAGATTTGGGTCGAATGTTTGCTACAAGTGTGGGAAGGCAGGTCATTATGCTCATGAGTGCAGTTCTAAGCCTGCATGCTACAAGTGTGGTAAGACAGGTCACTTTTCTAAGGAGTGTACCGAGATTGAAGCTGGAGGTAGTGGAAGGAAAAATGCCGATCAAGCTAGGCCAAGAACTAGAGCCTACATGCTGACCCAAGAACAAGCCAAGCAGATTCCGGATGTTGTCACAGGTACGTTCCTAGTAAACGACATTTCTGCTTTAGTATTATTTGATTCTGGTGCGAATAGAAGTTTTGTAGCTACGACATTTAGTAAACTCGCTAAAATGAAAGGCTGTCGAGTGTCTGAAACTTTTGTAGTAGAAACCGCTAGTGACACTTCGGTTAAAATAACAAAGATGGTTAAGAACTGTAAGATAGAATTGGAAGGACATGAGTTCCCGGTTACCTTGTACGTTATGACCTTGGGAGGGTTCGATGTGGTTTTGGGTATGGATTGGTTGTCTGAGTTTGAGGCTCAGATAGTATGTAAAAGTAGGATGATAAGGTTAAAGTCATTGGAAGGTAGTGCGGTGACTGTTTATGGTGATAAGGAAAGTTCTGGGCTTAATGTCATTTCGATGATGAAAGCCGAGGGTTTGCTAAGGCGGGGGTGTTGTGCCTACCTGGCGTATGTCGTTAACGCTACGGCCGAGACGAAAGAGATGAAAGATGTTCCTATTGTGCGCGACTACCCAGAAGTATTCCCTGAGGATCTTCCGGGGTTGCCACCGGGGCGAGAGATAGAATTTCAGATAGATTTAATACCAGGAGCCCAACCTGTCGCAAAAGCGCCTTACCGTCTAGCACCGTCTGAGATGAAGGAGTTGATGTCCCAACTGCAAGAACTCCTCGACAAGGGTTTCATAAGACCGAGTGTTTCCCCGTGGGGCGCACCAGTATTGTTCGTGAAAAAGAAGGATGGAAGTATGAGAATGTGCATAGACTATCGTGAGTTGAATAAGCTTACGGTAAAGAATAGATATCCGTTGCCAAGGATTGATGATTTGTTTGACCAACTGCAAGGTTCAAGTTGGTTCTCACGAATAGATCTCAGATCAGGCTACCATCAGCTGAAGGTGAAAGAGGCGGACATTCCTAAGACAGCGTTCCGAACGCGGTATGGACACTACGAGTTCCTCGTAATGTCATTCGGTCTAACAAATGCTCCTGCAGCATTTATGGACATGATGAATAGGGTGTGTCGGCCGATGTTGGATAAGTCGGTTATCGTCTTCATTGACGATATATTGATTTATTCAAAGAGTGAGTCTGACCATGCCGAGCATCTGAGGGAGGTATTGGAAGTTCTGAAGAAAGAGAAGTTGTACGCCAAGTTTTCGAAGTGCGCGTTCTGGTTAAGAGAAGTGCAATTTTTAGGTCATGTGGTTAATCCGGAGGGGATTACCGTGGACCCAGCTAAGATTGAAGCAATAACGAATTGGAAGACTCCGCAGAATCCGACTGATATACGAAGCTTCCTAGGGTTAGCTGGCTATTATAGGAGATTCATCGAAGGTTTCTCCAAGATAGCCGCACCGCTGACCGGTATGACCCGAAAGACGATAGTATTCAGTTGGGGAAAGTTTCAGGAAGAAGCCTTTGAAGAATTGAAGAAGAGACTCACGCAAGCTCCAATCCTTACTCTACCCGATGGTGACGAGGATTTCGTTGTTTGTGCTGATGCTTCGCATCAAGGATTAGGTTGCGTGTTGATGCAACGAGGGAAGGTGATAGCTTACGCGTCTAGACAGTTGAAGGTCCATGAAAGTACTTATCCGACGCACGATTTGGAGTTAGCAGCTGTAGTGCATGCTCTTAAGATATGGAGGCATTATCTGTACGGTACTAAGTGCACTATCTATACAGATCATAAGAGTTTAAAGTACTTCTTCGAGCAGAAAGAATTGAACATGAGGCAGAGAAGATGGTTAGAATTGATAAAGGATTATGACTGTGAGATTAAGTATTACCCGGGTAAAGCTAACGTGGTCGCTGATGCGCTAAGTCGTAAGAATGAGGAAGTCCTTGCAACAGTCAAGTCATACAAGTTGATCATGAACTCAAGTCTTTTTGAAGAAATCATCAAAGTGCAGTTAGAAGTGTTAGTAGACGAAGGGTTAATAAAGAAAGAAAGGATTTATGGCCAGCAAGATGAGTTGATGGAAAACACTCATGGAGTTAAAACTAGGTTCGACCGTATGTGGATCCCACGCCATGGTGATCTTAGAAGTCGAATCTTAGATGAAGCTCATAAGTCAAGGTACTCAATCCATCCAGGAGCTACAAAGATGTACCAAGACTTGAAAAGGGATTACTGGTGGCCAGGAATGAAGATCGATGTAGTGGATTATGTTGGTAAGTGCTTAACTTGCTTACAAGTCAAAGCCGAACACCAAAAGCCTTATGGGAAGATGCAACCGCTAGAGATACCTGAGTGGAAATGGGAACACATCACCATGGATTTCATAACTAAGCTACCTCGTACAGCTAAGCAACATGATACCATCTGGGTGATTGTGGACCGTTTGACCAAGAGTGCTCACTTTCTGCCCATACGAGAGGCCATCTCGTCAGAAACGTTAGCAAGCTTGTTCATCAAGGAAGTGGTAACCAAGAATGGAGTACCGTTATCGATCGTGTCTGATAGGGATACACGGTTTACTTCGAGGTTCTGGAAGAAATTTCATGAAGCTATGGGGACGAGGTTGAACATCAGTACGGCGTATCATCCTCAAACCGATGGACAGTCTGAAAGGACGATCCAAACCCTTGAGGATATGCTACGTGCTTGCGTTTTAGATTTTGGTGGAAGTTGGGATGATCATCTGCATCTGGCAGAGTTCTCCTATAACAACAGTTACCATTCGAGTATTGGTATGCCACCGTTTGAGATGCTGTACGGTAGACGATGTAGAACCCCGGTGTGTTGGGGTGAGATTGGTCAGAAGGAAATGGGAAGTATAGAAGTGGTTCAAGAAACGTCTTCAAAGTTCGATCAGATCAAAGCAAGAATGAAAGCCGCTCAAGACAGACAAAAGTCTTATGCGGATAAGCGGCGACGACCAATTGAGTTTAACGTTGGCGACTATGTGATGCTTAAGGTCTCGCCTTGGAAAGGAATTATCCGTTTTAGAAAGAGAGGGAAGCTAAGTCCGAGGTACATTGGACCATTTAAAATTTTGTATCGTGTGGGGGAAGTAGCTTATAAGCTGGATTTACCCGATGAGTTAGAAGGAATTCATTCAACCTTCCATGTTTCTCATCTGAGGAAGTGTCTAGCTGATGACACGTCTCACGTGCCATTAATGGACATCGAGGTTGATGAACAATTGAACTACATCGAGCAACCGATAAAGATCGTTGATCGCAAGGAGAAGCAGCTTCGTCACAAGATTATACCCTTGGTAAAAGTGATATGGAAACACCGCAAGGGATCAGATGCTACTTGGGAAGTCGAGGATGAGATGCGCAAGTTTTACCCTAGTTTGTTTATGTAATAGTTAGGTTTCGGGGACGAAACCTCTTTAAGGGGGGAAGACTTGTAACATCCTAAAATTTTTATAATGTTAAATAAAAGAAAGTTATGTTTAGTGATTTCACGTTTTAGTTATTTAATGTCGAGTAAGGAACAGGTCATGGGCTTAGATTACGTAAGATGGGTTAAATGAGAATGGGCCTTGGGTCCGTGGGCTTGAGAGATATAAATACCCATCCCAAGCCCAAGATATCATTTTATTTCCATCTTTCTCTTTTACACACTCAAAAACACACACATAACCGACCGAGATCCGAAGTCGAGACCAGAGATTTTGCTGGTAGATCTGAGTTGGAAAGGTAGGAACTAATCCCGCAAAGCTAATATTACTGAAAATGGTTAGGATTTGACGGGTTAATCGGACCCGAAACCCAACTGCCCAAATCGGACCCCTAAAACGTCGATTTTAGGCCGATTTGATGGTTGGGATTTGTAGGCGCCGATCATACGATTCCGTGGGTACCAAAATCGAGTTATTTGGCTAAGAAACGAAGGAGTTATGGGCAAACAGATCTGCAGCGCGACAACTTCGCCTTCATCTGGGCAACTTCGCCTTCAAGCGATGAACTTCGCCTGCAAGCTAAGTTCGCCTGATGAACTTCGCCTGCAAGCCAAGTTCGCCTGATGATAAGTTCGCCTGAAGCCAAGTTCGCCTGATGGCAACTTCGCTGAAAAGCTAAGTTCGCCTAAATGGTAACTTCGCCTAAAAGCCAAGTTCGCCTGAGGTTTAACTTCGCCTAAAAGCCAAGTTCGCCTATGGTTTAACTTCGCCTAAAAGCCAAGTTCGCCTGAGGTTTAACTTCGCCTAAAAGCCAAGTTCGCCTGAGGTTTAACTTCGCCTAAAAGCCAAGTTCGCCTAAGGTTTAACTTCGCCTGAAGCCAAGTTCGCCTAAGGTTTAACTTCGCCTAAAGTGAAGTTCGCTTAGAAAATAAATTAAAAACCTAATGGAAAATGTGTTAAGGCAGTTATCGAAAATAAAATTTTTCCAAGCTGACCTGGCAGCTTAACCCCAGCCAGGGGCTCTGCCCCTTGGACCCCGCTAGGGGCTGCCGCCCCTAGAACCCCGCTGCCAGGGGCGCTGCCCCCGGACCCCCGTTCGTTGTGGGTCATATAAAGATAGAAATACAAAACGAGTAGTAGTAGTTAATTGATATGTGTAAATATTATACAGTTAGCCGAGCCCAGTTAAAGAAAGGAATTACGATCAACGGCGAGCGTAACAGGATCCAGGTGAGTTTCTAGCCCCATTTATGTGTTATGTTTTCGGGGCTGTGTGCATACTCGATATGTTTGTCAATACGCTTATCCTAAGAGATAAGTGTATGCCTTATGTGAATGATATGATATGTATGAATGATTGCTTGATGGTACGTGAACGATCTTCGGATATTGCACGTACTGTCAGGTTGTAACGCTAAGTATAAGGTAAGTATGATATGTATGCTTATGTGTATGAATGTGATAAGTTAATTAAAGAAGGAAATGACGGTTGCATGATTGTATGGTTACGAAAAGGGTACCGAGCCCTAATAATACTCGAGGTATAATGTATGGTTGTATTGTAACAAAGAGGGAATCGAACCCTACTAATATTCGAGAACTAGGGAACCGAACCCTACTAATATTCGAGGAAAGAGGGAAACCGAGCCCTAATAATACTCGTGGAAAGAGGGAAACCGAGCCCTAATAATACTCGTGGAAGGAGGGTACCGAGCCCTAATAATACTCGAGGAAGGAGGGTACCGAGCCCTAATAATACTCGTGGAAGGAGGGTACCGAGCCCTAATAATATTCGAGGAAGGAGGGTACCGAGCCCTAATAATACTCGAGGAATGTAGGGTGTAATGCTCTTTATAACGTAAGATATGAAGGTAAGTTAATACAAAAGAAAGAATGAAAGTATGAAAGTAAGAAAGTATGAATGAAGGAATATAAGTTTATGTGTATGGTATAGTGTATGATTAACTAGAACTCACTCAGCGTAGCTGACTTTTAGTATGCACGCAGGTGAGTAGGATGAGGCAGCTCGCTTGAGGAGACACGTGGCATTGAGCAAGAGTCTGGCATCTGAAGACTTATGATGTTCTAATTTTAATGCTTTAATGTGAAAGACAAAGGATGTTTTGGGACAAGTTATGAATTATGTAATGTTTAATGAAAGTTTTATATTCCGCGTAAAGTTTTTAATTAACTCTGATATTTAAAACTGTGTTTATGAGTAAATCCAACACGAAAGTAGGGTTACCGGTAACGGGGCCTTACACAACTGCATGGCGAGGTCAATACACTCGTGGTGACCATGGAGTACCAACGGTTAGTCTTCAAGCAAATTTGTTCACACGATCAGCATACTTCGGCTCCGTCGGGTCCAACAACAACATAAGCGTTCTCAACGCGTCGCCCGTGCCGGGGTATTACTTCAACCGTAGCATACTGGTCTTACCGTTTTATGCCAACGGTACCTACTATCGTCACAACTACTATTTGAGAGATGAGATATATCTGGAGTATTCGATCGTCGTGAAAACGTTTCAAGACCCGATCGAAGAAAAAAGAGAATACTTTAAGAAGAAGCAAGAGTCCGCACGAAAGGATATTGAGAGGTGTTTCGGGGTTCTAAAAAAACGTTGGCATTATGTGAAAAACTCATGCCGTGTATGGTCAATGGCAAAAATGAGCGATGCCATGTATACGTGTATCATATTGCATAATATATTAATATGATTTTAGAATACAAGGGCAGAGCAATATGCCAACTCTATATACCAGGGATCGTTCCAGAACAATTCCCTGAACCAATTGAAGAACAACGAAAGCAAAACATTCATGAGCTCACATCAAGTGAGATACATAACCAACTTAAGAAGGATATGGTTCAACACGTTTGGGATAATTGTCCCGTTGAAGTCGAAGACGAGGAGGAGGATGGGGACGAAGACGAAGATAACGAATAGATTAGTATTTTATATGTATTTTGTATTTTATTTTTTGGTGGGTTTTATTTTGATTATAATTTATTTTTCTTTTATTTAGTTAATTTAATAAATTTTAATAACTTAATGGTTTTTTGTGTTTGTTTAATTTAATTATAAAAAGAAAATAATAAAAAAAGGTGGTGTGACAGTGAAACAACACCATTACACCCTAAAATAAATATTTATCATTTGCTGGTTGAACGTCACGTATCGTAATTCGTCCCAATTTATATCCCTATTGTAACATAGCCTTAATGGAAGAAACCGTACGCTTATGCTAACGAGGAGAGAGAGCTCAAGGAAACGACACATAGGCTCCTTAACTTACACGAAATTTCATTTTGTAAAAGGAAAAACATCTAAAATGGTCAACGTCTAACTTATTATAACTTAATGTACAAGTATCATGTAAATCATATTATATTTGCGATTAGAAAAGATAACTTTGCTATCAAATGAAATTAAAAAAAAAATGCTTTTAACCTTTTTAAAAAACTGCGAGTAATTGTCACAAAAGAAAATTAAAAGATAACTTTATCCCATATCTTTTTAAATTGTTTTATTTTATATGCAATTGAAAAAGATCTTCTTTATAGATTTCGTTTCATTAATCATTATATGTTTGTTTTTGTTTATTTAGTTAAGTTATTTACTTTTATTATTTTTTTATATATTTATAACAATTTATTTAGTTATTTTAGGGGTGTAAGCGAGCATAACCCACCTAAGCTTGATCACAACTCATTTAACTTAAGAGTTATCGAGTCTGACTCGCGAGCTCACCCAAATGTTTGTTTAACGGGTATCCGCAAGTGTAAATTGGTAAAACATTTGTTTACTAAAGTTATCTCTAAGGATAAAGCATAAGTTGTTCATAAAGAAATCACCAATTGTAAAATCACATACACATATAAACTTGTGATATGACATGAGAAGAGGTGCACATTAAGTGAATCCCATTTCAGGTTGTACGTGTAACACTAAATAAATTTTTATCATTTGAACTTACACAATATTATTCCCATCTATCAGATGGTGCACTTCGTTCAATTAATGCATAGGAAATAAAGTGTAAACTACTTTCATATTTCCTTTTTATCTGTTGGTGCAATGCGCATTGATTTGATGGATAACGCGTCTAAGATTGTTTTTTATCCATCTCCTTGAAATTGCATGGAAAATAGAATTCAGGAAACTTTTATTATTTGAGCTTAAAACATAGCATATCGGTTATATATAAAAGATCCATATATGTTATGCACATAAGGTGCGAGGCCGATCCAGTCGAATTATGGACAATTGTGAATCGAACTTCTGATGTTTGATCGTCAGGTTTGTACACTAGTCTTTTTAAATTGAAAACATGTTGGTTTATACAAAAGAGGTTTTGCTCATTAAAAATGGGATGAACAAATTTCAATTAAACAAAACACCCTAATCAACACCCTTGATTTCTTAGTGTTTATATGATTAAACTCAACTTTGGACATGTTATAAGAAGTAGTCGCAAGACAACTTTGTTGTTTCAAAATCCTTTAAAAGAAGACTAAATACTTAGATACTCTTGAGTGAATTCAATTAGATCAAGAGAAGCTAAATAGAACCACCACTGTCCTTGCAACCTTCTTGTATGAGTGATCACGTGTAAGTTAAACATAGAGCAACTTGTAAGGTACCTCTACCTTTATAGAGACGTCTCTGGTGATCAACATCCCGATAGTGAGACGTTGTAGCGGTGATATATACCGGATTAAAGAGCCGTTTATAGTGAAGACAACTTTTGATTGAGGATCAAGAAGTGGACATACATTAGGGTGGTTAATCTTCTTTAGAACTACTATACACCATGGTGTTTGTTTAGTCTTTCTTGATTTGGTTGATAATCAAAAAGAATTCTTCAATACTTTTCACGCTACTCTAGATCTCTATATGTTAATTCAAAATGGATAATATACATTGTTAAATTAAATATCTCGAATCCATGAGGCATTTGGTATCAAGTTTTTCTTGATAAAAGTTTGTTTATAGGTTTGGTTTGAAGATGAAGATACATATGACTGATGTCATCTGTAAAGGGAACACGTGGAGATACACCACTATTTAAGAGTGTAATAAAAGGAAATTGCAATACAAAATCAAGCTAAGTAGACGTTATGTTTTTGTAATATGAATCCATGAAATTAGATTTGCATTTGCTATTATATGGAGATATGTTAGGAACAAGAATAAATGAAGGGGTTCTTTATGATTTTTATAACTTGATTTTACAAGAAGTTAAGGAATACTTGCAAGGTAAAAAAAAAGGAGAAAAGAGAAGAATATAACAAGCAAGAAAACACAATTCAAAATGGAATGGGAAATCAAAGAGTAAGTAGTAGGGGATGGGAGAAGAAGACCACAAGTATTATATAATCTAACATTTTCTCCACTCTCCAGCTTATATCATGCTCTCTAGTCTAGGTTGTCTAACTTGTTGGGCCATGTAAACAGGCCTTATTATAGACCAAACCAACCAAGAGGCTAAATTGTGAAGAACTTTATTTTAAGACTTTTGCTGTTCACCAAAGTTCAAATGTGAAATGTCGTTTTGATTTTATCAAACCCAACAGTCTTTTGTCAAAATTTTCCTTGATAGATTTCTGTGTTTGATGATTGAAAACTTGTACCATGAAGAATATATAAGAAACGCATATAACATCTATATGACAGGTTGACATTCATATATATATATATATACACCAATCCAAGTGAAGTGACGCCATGATAAAGTTTACCAACTAATATTTCATTAGACCTTCTTCTAACAAACCATAGCATTGCAACACCAGTCCACCAAAAGTTATTAGTTAGCTGATAAGTACATAAATATAAATAATAAGCAACCAAACAGTTGGGGGATCATCTACACCCCCATAATCTCTAATCCAACACCCCCCCTTTACATGCATGCACTCAGCTTCCTTCCCATCATTTTGATTCCCGCCATCTTTCCCGCCTTACAGTGCGTGACCAGCTCCTGCTCCTGCTACGACCACGGCTCCAGCTACGGCTTAAACTCCTGTCACTGCTCCTGCTCCGTCTTTCACACCTTACAGGCCTGCGTGTGCGGCTTCTACCCCGCCTGGGACTAGGGCTCCAGTTCCGCCTGCAACTGTAACTCCGGCTCCTACTCCTTCCACGCCTTACAGGTGTCCGGCTCCGGCTGCGTGACCAGCTAGGGCTTCGGCTTCGGCTATAGCTTCTTCCCCTGCGACGGTCACCATCTCTTCTGTTATCAAATTGCCCTCTGCCACAAGAATCCTTCAATCTATCATTTCTATTCCGACCACCATCTGGTCCACCAGATCCCACACCACTAAAACCACCACGACCACCAAACCTGTCATTCCTCAAGCCGCCTCTACCTCGGACGCCACCACCACGTGTCGCAATCTCTCTCACATTGTGTGGAACAGGCTGATTGGCTGCTCCATCAACTTTAGTAAGATCAGTGGAGGCATGCTTACAATCCTGTTTAGAAATAAAAGCTTCATTAGCTGTACATATGAGAAAAGAAACTTAGGAGATATGAATATGCATATATAAATATGTATAATGTACAAGGTGGCTAACAGTAGTAAAAAATTAAAACGCATTTTACTCAAGCATACACGACAGTGTGTTACCTGTGAACTAGACTTGTTTGCAGCAAGTTCATTTGCATTGTCAATGTTGACCTGAACAGGATTGACCAGAAGATCACCAGCTATATTCCTCACCTCTCTGCGCCAAGTGGCAGCATACATTAGAGTTTGCTTTCGAGGGGGTATCTCATTAACAATCTTCCTGATTTGAGGTTCAAATCCCATATCAAGCATCTTATCAGTCTCATCGAGCACAAGAAGAGACACTTGACCAAAGTCAAGCTTCCTCAATTCAATAGCCTCATTAAGTCGACCCGGAGTTGCTACAACTATATCCGCTCCTCGCTCTAGATCCTTCAGCTGCGGGCCCTTAGGACCCTCACTATACAAACACTAAACCATATTCACACACACATTAGCAATACTAGATGCAAAAAAATACACATATATATAAATGGGAGCTAAAGACTCACTAAGCTAGAGATCTTGACAGATCGGCCAAATTTAATGGCCTCATGTTGTATTTGAAGAGCAAGTTCTCTTGTGGGAGATAAAACAACAACCGTGGGCCCATGTTCATGATTGTTGTTACAGCGACGAAGCAGCATGAGAGCGGGAATCAAATAGGCTAGTGTTTTACCAGAATCAGTCTTTGAAAGTGCCACTAGGTCCCTGTTTTGCAGGGCAATAGGCCATGTTTGTGCCTGAATGGGTGTCGGCAATGCGAAACCAGCAGCTTGTATCTGAAACAAAAGCATATTAATTAACCCTGTGCAAAACCAAACATCGGTGATCAAATTGTAATAGTTCAAGAGAAAGACTTACATGTATCAGTATTTCTGGAGGGAATCCAGCGGACTCAAACGACATGAATGGAGCTGGAACTTTATCACCCTATGGAATTAATAGAGAAACTAACTCGTGTTAAGTATAATATATATTAACCACACATGAAAGTCAGAGTCAAGGAACAAACCGTTGTTGTTACATCATGTTTTTTAGGGTGACTGTCGACGGATGATTGAGTCAAAGCATCTGGAGAGGCCACAACAGTTGGATTTCCAGAGTTTATCTTCTGAAACAACACGGTTTGCATTTACATTAGTATAGTTCAAAAATGATAGCAAGACTAAACTAATGAAACCATAAAACATGAAGCTGAGAAGTAAAAAGTAGTTACCCCATGAATTTGTGGCGTTGGCGTTGGAAACTTAGGTTGATGAAGGACCAAAGCAATCCCACCATTTTTAGTCTTAAAAGGTGTGCTATCGTTCAATCCCGTTTTCAATCCGACTGATGAAACGTTTGGCATTTGTTTCTGTAACTTTGGTCCGTATTGTAGTTGACTAAACGGTGATGGCTGCTGCGTGTTTATGATAGGACCACCATATCGCATAGGCGGTTTTTGAATAACAACATCTTGTTTCCGAGAATACTCGTGCGACCACTGCTGGTACCCCGTGTAATGCGGTGTAAACTGGAAGCCCTGTGACTGCTCCATACTAACACCCCGGTATGACTGAGGCGTGTTATATCCTCCTTGCTGAGGTGGCATTCTTTGTTCCGGTGCCGAAAACATCTGAGAAACGGGTTTCTGATACTGAGTGGCGTTCGTTTCAAGGTTCCAGTAGTAAACCAAGCCCGTGCAGCCGTCAATCAACGCGGTCCAGGGCTGAGGCAAAGTCGGATCGGGCGGCGCGTAACGAGGACCCCAGGAATCATAAGCCGCCGCCTCAGCAGCCATCTGATAACAAAATAAGCACACAACATTAGCTCTATTTATACGTTAACAAGCAACAGACTCAAAACAAACCCTAAGTATATTCTGTAACATTAGAAAAATTCAAGTGTTTTCCACGACTACATTTCTTAACAGCCGTAAAGTCTAGTTTAAATTGATCGGCTTCAAAATGTACATGATGATTATTATTATTATTATTATACTAGGAGTCTGGTACATAATCACAGAAATGAAACGCAGTAAAGTAAACAAAATCAAAAGCATTGTAAGGTTACCTTTGCTTGTTATTAGAATCGATTGCAGAGTTAGGGTTTGGTTTTTTAGGGTTTTGATTTTTGCTTTTGCTTTTGCTTTGGTGTTTGATTTTGAGTGCGAGTGTTTATTTGTACGGGAAAACGGATTTTGAATTTTTTTTTTTCGATTTAATAATATTGCAACTTTGGATTATTATGCGTCTAGTTTTTATATTTTGTTTTTTATGGATCATTTCATTATCACCAAAAAAGTTAATAAATCTTGTGTTAGATTGATGTAACGCAAAAGGTAATTACATAACCTTTTTAGAAACTAAAAGCCATAAGAAAATATAATAAAAAGCCGTTTGAATATGTGTAAAATGTAAAATGTCAGTCTTTCAGCACCATAAATGCTAACAGCAAGCAAAACCTTCATAGCATGCTTCAATAAGAAAATTGAACTTCATTGTGAGCGACAGGGGCGGATCTACAGTGTTAATGGGTGGTTCCCCGGAACCACCCGAGTTTCGAAATAATAGTGAATTTATATATAGAAAATATTAAATGAACCACCTTATAAATTAGGAAGGAACCACTTAATTTATAATCAAAGCCTTGGTCCAGCCGGTAAACAGGTGGTTTTGAAACCTGGAGGTCACAGGTTCAATTCTGGTTTCCAGCTTAAATTTTTGGACTTTTTTTTACTAACTCAAACCTTATAATAATTAGGCTTTTATAATAAAAATACAAAGACACCACAAAACAACAGCGCCTCCCTCCCTGACCCTCTTCAAACCTACTAGCCGTCCCCATTCAGCCGTTCTCCGACCACCGCGGCACCGCCGCCACTTTTCCAGCCGATCAATACACTCATCATGCCTTCTACTCTTCCTCGAAGCTCGATTGCTCGAATCCTCCCACTTTGAAGGTAAGTTTACATTCATTGTTAAATGTTAATTGTTCTTGATTGTTAACTACTTAATTGCTAAGTTATTTATTAAATTTAGTTTTAGTTTGTTAGATTGTTGGTTTTAATTTGTTAGTTTCTTAGTTTTTAGTTTGTTAACAAGTTTCTTTACCCGCGCACGCAACACGCAGGGGGTCATAGGTGTTAGATAGTGCAATGGTAATCTAGTCATACCATGAGCTCTTTTACCCGTACCACAAGTTGTAGATAACGCAATGGAAGTATTAGAAAAAAAATATACTTATGTTGAAAAGCCTAGTAACATTAGGACCTACAGTTTGGTAGAAGTTGACAATCATCATCAAGCCTTGAACCTGCAACCGCTCTCTTCCCTTACTTTTACAATATCCATATAATACATCATCATCAAAGTTCCAAGTAGTATGTAAACATTATGTTGAGATATTTTAAAAACGTGTCAGATTGAAAAGTTATGTTGATGGAATAGACTAATTCAACAACAAAGGGAGCAATAATGTTATTAATCAAATATATAAATTCAGTGTCATAGTGTATGAAATCATTTCAAATTATCCACGGATTTCAATTAAATTTAGCCCACTAAAAGTATAATGAGATGACATAGATGAACTTTAATGACGGTGTCCCTTTTATTATTTTATCGTATTTTTATTACGTAATGAACTTTGCCCGATCCATCGAACCGACCCGAATCTCAAACCGACCCGGATTTTTTTATACTCGACTCTATTAAATTGAAGAATCTAAAAGTTGTGCACCACCTAAAAAAAATTCCTGGATCCGCCACTGGTGAGCGACTGAGATTGTAATAAACAAACATCTGAATAACGAGCTTTATATTAGTCTAGTTGTTGTGAGCTGCCACCCACTTCACCTCACCTCTTTAACTGAAAAACGCCTTCCATCCACTGGCGCCGCCCCAAACATGGAAGCCACCCTTTCGCACTTTTATGTTATTGTGCTAACGCCCAAGAGGGCTAAATCAGGTGTGGGGTCCACCCTCAATGCACCAATCAAACTTTTGTTGTTTTTGTTTTCTAATTTAATTTTTAGTTACTCCAAAACACATAATCTTACCATAGTACATCTAGTCTAATGATCAATGTGTATACATAGTGGAGTTCCTTTAGGGTGAGGGTTCATATCTCACAGTGGACAATGGTGTAGATTTAGTAATAGAATCCATGGACATGTAATCCGTTAAAAAAATGGAAGGTTTATATTGCAATTTTTCGTGTTTTGATGACTATTTTAAAAAGCATAGACAGCATAATGTTTATTTATACACGAACATAAGAATGGATATGTTATATTCTACTTTTACAAACACTTAGTAACCAAACAAACGTGATCAATTTTTATTTCAACTTACAAATAGTTGATAAATAAACATAGGTGAAGGAGATAAGTACTCTAGCGTCACATAATGTTCACCCCTTAATCTTTCACTAAGGCTATGCATAGTGGAAGGGCTACAAATTGAGACGAATTGTGACACGTGGGGCCCAGTCAGCAAAGGGTGTAATGGTGTAGGGGCTACAAGTTTGGACCACAGTATCTTTTTTTATTATTTTCTTTTTATAATTAAACTAATCAACATAAAAACCAATTATTTAAATAATTAAATAAAAATGCATTCAAATTAAAAAGAAATACAAAAAAACATAACTAAAAAAAATACATAACTAAAAATATAAAAAAACATAACTAAAGAAAAAAAAAATTTAAAAAAACATAACTAAAAAACATACTAATATCCGTAATATTCGCGCATTTTTCACGTCGTCGTTGAAACAATAATGCGGATTCCTCGTGAAACCCTTCCGCTTTGAGGGATTCGTAGTCTTCTTTCATTTGATATAATTTCAACGTCTGGTTCGGCTTTTCTTGTTGTTTGTTGGATGCTCGAAGGTCGTTTCCTATTTCCGTGGCATTTGTTTCCAAACGACCGACCAACTCGTTTATTTCATCGGGCTCCGTATTGAATCGTGTTGACGACGAACCTTCCCCCTTATTTTTTCTCGATCTCACGCGTGGTCGAGGCAACTGTAACACCCCGACCAAAGGCGGATTATACATCGGGGCGCCACATATTGTTTCATTACTCGTGACACTATTGGGTGTCAATATTTAATAAATATATTCATTCGCGCACGCGCAACGTAAACACAAGATAACATAAATCAACATAAATCAATATATTATAAGACAAAATATTCGAACAATAATAACTTGTCTTGTTACATTTTAATCTAGGTCAAAAGTAAAAACGTCCTACGTGTCCACAAGCTCCAAATGTAGCTACAGCAAACCTGAACATGTGTTAAAATAAAACGTCAAACACTTGCGTGTTGGTGAGAAATCAAGTTTAATAGATAATAGATAACAATAATCACTGCGCGTAACACGTGTATGTCTGGTGTTTAACAAGGGTGTAATCAGATTGTGATCAAGCCTAAATAGATCATAGTTCATAGTTCAATCCGTGCTCCCAAATAAGCACAAAAACAAGAAAACATCTGTGCAAGTGTAAAACAAAGAAAACCGTAAACGATAGGTCTCCCGTGTTCATCTAATGGATCCATGAAAACTTCGGAATAGGCCGAACAAAGCGGTTAATGATACACACATACAAATAAACAGCCAAGTAAACGTCCTCAACACATGGGATACTGCGCGACTAAAGTTCATAAACAAGTTTAAGACTCTAAGTTTGTATGAACACATGAACATCCCAAAACATTAAAAATAAAAAGGGATTAGGTACGAGATTACTCACTTGATAAACGATGCGGTGTAAGATAAAGCAAGAACCAACTTTAAACAAGCACAAGTTAACCTATAATTAAAGATTATTGTTTTAACGATTGGTTTTAAGTCTTGATTATAAGTTAGCATAATTAATAAGTAAATTATATATAATATATATTACCGGAAAAGCAGGGCAGAACGGGGAGGAAGACGGGGGCAGAGGGGGAGGCGGCAGAGAGAGCAAGGAGGAGGTTAAATTAAGTGTTTGTGTGTGATGTGTTAAGAAAATTAACATTATTATTTATAGGGAAACCCTAGGGAACACAATCCCTAGAAAAGGGGAAAAGATCTCCAAAAAAGCAAAAGATTCCAAAAGCAAAAGATATCAAAAGATATGGCAGCTGCAGGGGGCAAAGGAAAAGCTGACAGGTAACAGTAAAAGCATGGGCGGGTCAGATAAAGGTACTGGTCAAGCATGGAAAAGCAGATCTCAAAAGATAATGTCAGTCACTTTTTCTGCCAACCAATGGGGTTGGTGCGCATGCTGCGCCGAAAGTAACTTTTCAGACATAAGATAGGTCAGGTCAACAGCACAGGAGATAAGACATCACAAAAGCAAACGGCTAGATTAAACAGAAGAAAACTCAAAGGGGTTTAGCGCGAGAAGGCTCGAGCGCACGCGCGAGGGCGAAGGCAGACAGAGAACAGTCAACAGCGCGCCGCGGGAAGAACTAAAATCCTTAGCGCGTCGCGGGAAGAACTACCATTCTTAGCGCGCTGCGAGAAGAACCACAATTCTTAGCGCGTCGCGGGAAGAACTTCCGTTCTTAGCGCGCTGCGAGAAGAACCACAATTCTTAGCGCGTCGCGGGAAGAACTACCGTTCTTAGCGCGCTGCGAGAACAGTTCGCCTCGCGTATCGCAGGAACAACTGGTCTTCGCGCAGGCTTCCTTGTAAGGAGTCTGGCGCGTGGAGCTGCGCAGACAACCTTAGGCGGGAAGGAACAAAGGGCAAGCAAAGAGTTAAGAGAAAAAGGGGGAAACAAGGCTGAGGGGTTAAACAGGAGGGCGGGACGGCGACAAGAGAGAAAAGAAGGCGGAAAGAGAGAAGAAGAGGGACGGGACGGAGGAAAGGAAAAGAGAGGAAGAGGCGGGAAGGAAAATATATTATTATTATTAAAAATAAAGTATAAGTATAAATAAATATTAAATCATAAAAGAAAGAGATCGGATCGGAAAAACGGGTACCTGGGTCGGGTCGGATCGTGTCAGATGTCACAGTCTCCCCTACTTTAAGAAATTTCGTCCCGAAATTTATCTCGAAGTAGGTTGCGCAGAGAACAGGTGCGGGTACTTGATCTTCATTTGATCTTCCCTTTCCCATGTAAACTCGGCTCCGCGCTTGGACTCCCAGCGAACTTTCACGATAGGGATACGACTGCGCTTGGTTTGCTTAACCTCGCGATCCATAATCTCAACAGGCTTCTCAACGAAATGCATGGATTCGTCAACTTGAACTTCATCAAGTGGAATGTGAAGGTTCTCGTCGGCTAAACACTTCTTGAGATTGGATACATGGAACGTTGGATGCACATTGCTGAGCGCGGGCGGCAGGTCAAGTATGTAGGCAACTTTTCCCACACGCGCGAGAATCTTGAATGGACCAACATAACGAGGAGCAAGCTTACCTTTCTTCCCAAAGCGGACAACACCTTTCCAAGGCGACACTTTGAGGAGAACAAGATCACCAACTTGAAATTCGAGAGGCTTTCGCCTGCGATCTGCGTAACTCTTCTGTCGGCTTCTGGCAGTCAGCAGATGATCACGGATCTTGGCGATTTTATCGGTTGTCTCTTGAACAAGTTCGGGTCCTGTGATTTGAGCTTCACCCACTTCGCTCCAACAAATCGGGGAGCGGCACTTACGACCGTAAAGTGCTTCAAATGGGGCCATACCAATACTGGAATGATAGCTGTTATTATAAGAGAACTCGATCAAAGGCAGGTGCGAATCCCAATTACCTCCAAAATCAAGAACACAAGATCGGAGCATATCCTCAAGAGTTTGAATAGTTCGCTCAGACTGTCCGTCAGTCTGAGGATGATATGCAGTACTCATGTCCAAGCGAGTTCCTAGCGCAGATTGGAGAGATTTCCAAAAGCGAGATATAAAACGGCCATCGCGATCGGATATGATGCTCAAAGGAGTACCATGGCGGCAGACAATTTCCTTGACATAAAGCTGCGCAAGTTGTTCAACACGGTAGTTTTCACGAATGGGCAGAAAGTGAGCAGACTTAGTCAAACGATCCACTATTACCCAAATGCTATCATGTTTGCTTGCTGTCAAAGGTAACTTGGTAATAAAGTCCATCGCTACACATTCCCATTTCCACGTAGGAATTTCTGGTTGTTCGAGCAAACCAGATGGGCGTTGATGTTCAGCTTTTACCTTGGAACAAGTCAGGCATTTAGCTACGAACACAGCAATATCCTTTTTCATACCGGGCCACCAATAAGTAATGCGCAAATCCTTGTACATTTTATCAGCGCCGGGATGAATAGAATACCGAGATTTATGCGCTTCACACAGGATATCAGCGCGAAGATTCTCATCAAAGGGAATCCAGATGCGATTGAGATAGCAGAGAATTCCACTCAGATTAGGGACAAAGTGCGCTTCCGCGCCACACGCTAACTCGGCGCGAAGGTTACCATTACAGATGGATGCGCGCTGCGCGTCGCGAATGCGTGATTCAAGATTGCTCTGAATCGGCGCAAAGTGAAGCTGCGTGCGCGGCAAGATACAGTTAAGCTGGCTGGGTTTACGGCTGAGCGCATCAGCTACCACATTAGCCTTACCAGGATGATACCGGATCTCACAATCGTAATCGCTGATGAGTTCGTTCCATCGGCGTTGCCTCATGTTGAGTTCCTTCTGATCAAAGATATGCTGAAGGCTTTTATGGTCAGTGTAGAGGATACACTTAGTACCATAAAGGTAGTGTCTCCAGATCTTCAAGGCAAAAACAACTGCGCCTAGTTCGAGGTCGTGAGTTGTATAATTCTTTTCATGAACCTTGAGTTGCCTTGATGCGTAAGCGATAACCTTGCCTCGTTGCATAAGAACACAACCGAGACCTTGGTTGGATGCATCGCAATACACGACAAAATCATCATTACCCTCAGGTAGCGCAAGGACAGGAGCTTCACACAACAAACGCTTGAGCGTCAGAAAGGCTTCTTCTTGCTTCGAGCCCCAAATATACGGTTTACCTTTGTGCGTTAGAGCTGTTAAAGGCAATGCGATCTTCGAGAAGTTCGAAATAAATCGCCGGTAATAACCAGCTAAGCCCAGAAAGGAACGGATTTCGGTAGGAGTGGTCGGCGTAATCCAGTTCTTGATTGCTTCGATCTTGGATGGGTCGACATGAATACCCATCTTGTTTACAACATGACCAAGAAACTGTACTTCATCAGACCAGAATTCACACTTGGAAAGCTTAGCAAAGAGCTGCTCGGTTCGAAGCTTTTGCAATACCAATCGAAGATGTTGCTCATGCTCGGCCTTGGTCTTAGAATAAATCAGAACGTCATCGATAAACACAATCACGAAGTTATCCAAGAAAGGCCTACACACCCGATTCATAAGATCCATGAAAACGGCGGGTGCGTTGGTTAAACCGAAAGACATGACCAAGAATTCAAAATGGCCATAACGAGTTCGAAAAGCAGTCTTCGGAACATCTTCATCGCGGATGCGCAACTGATGATAGCCAGAGCGGAGATCAATCTTGGAGAAACAAGAGGCACCTTGGAGTTGATCAAAGAGGTCGTCAATACGCGGTAAGGGATACCGGTTCTTAATGGTGAGTTTGTTCAACTCGCGGTAATCGATACACATGCGAAACGAACCATCTTTCTTTTTAACGAACAACACCGGAGCACCCCAGGGCGAAGAGCTAGGGCGAATGAATCCTTTAGCGGTCAACTCTTGAAGTTGACTTGCCAATACTTGCATCTCAGCGGGCGCAAGACGGTAAGGAGATTTGGCTACGGGGGAAGCACCAGGGACAAGATCAATACGGAACTCGACTTCACGAGCGGGAGGGATACCAGGAAGATCATCAGGAAAAACTTCAGGGAAATCACGCACAACAGGGATATCGCGAAGCTTCTTCTTTCCTTCATCGGGTTTGACCACATGGGCTAAAAATGCAATACACTTCTTCCGCATGAGTCTTTGGGCTTCGGCGCAAGACATAAGCTTAAGACCACAGGAGGGTTTCTCGCCGTAGATATGAAGATCACCATTTTCTCGAGGAATGCGAATCAACTTCTTGGCGCAAATAACTTCGGCGCGATTCTTTGAGAGCCAGTCCATACCAATGATAACATCGAAACTTCCAAGGGGCATGGGGATGAGGTCGATTAGAAAATCGTTTTCGTTAAGGTTAAGCGTGCAATTTTTAATCACTGAGTTAATTAAAACAGTTTCACCATTAGCCAATTCAACTGAAAAATTTTCTTTTAAATCGATGCGCGGTCGCGCAAGCTTCTGCTCAAACGCGCGAGAAATAAAACTTCGATCGGCGCCAGTATCAAAAAGTACATAAGCATAAAATCCGTTAAGCAAAAATGTACCATTAACTACGTCATTATTCGCTTGCGCTTGGTGCGCGGTTATGTTAAAAGCTCGGCCACGCGCCACTTGGTTCGAAATTTGGTTCACCGGATTCGCTTGTGTGATCTGCACTTGTAGTCTCGGGCACGCGTTCCGGAAATGACTGGGATCACCGCAGTTAAAGCACGATCTGGGTCGTGGGTTTTGGTAGGTTGCTTGTGGGTTCTGCGGGTAGACTGGTGGTGTTGGCGCAATTGGATTGGCGGGAGGGACTCTACAGTATTCGGCTGAGTGACCAACGCGGCCACATCGGTTACATTGTCGACATGGGACTTGTGGTGGGTGGTGGAGTCTACAGGTTGGGCAAAAGGGTTGGGTTCCTGTGTAAGGTTTCTTAGGTTGCGGGGCAAGGAGTGCGGGATTGGTTAAGGCATAGTTGTGGACTATAGGGGGAGTTGGGTAAGTCGACAGTGGGTTAGGAGCGTGTACTAGGGGTTGGTAGGCGGGTTGCTGGACAATGGGTGGGCTGGTAAGCGCATAGGCTTTGCGCCTGCGCTTGAGGTTGTTACGGTTTGAGGGTTCTGGTTTGGTTTCTGTTGGTTCAGGGGCAGTCTTGGTGGGTTTGGTCTTCTCAGATCCCCGCAGGAACAGGGTTCCTGCTCTGACATGGTTGTCGCTGAGCATAGCGGCCAACTCGATGGCGTCAGAGAGGGTTGCTGGGTTTCTGGCCTATACAGAATCTTGAATTTCCATGGGGAGACCCCCAAGGAATTTCTCGATGGCTCGGCGGGAAGGGGTAACAAGGTGAGGGACAAGCAGGCTTAGTTCATGAAAGCGCGTCGCGTACTCGCGCGCTTCGCCACTGTATTGCTTAAGATTCCAAAATTCCTCCTCCAGGCGCTTAACTTCGTTGGGAGGGCAGAATTCTCGCGTAAGAATTTCCTTGAATTCCTCCCATGTCATGCTAGAAGCAGCTTCTGCGCCACGCGCATGAGCTACTCCATTCCACCATGTAAGCGCTCTAGATTCCAGGACACTGGAAGCATATAGGGTTCGTCTGTCTGAGGGGCATTGGGTGTGGAGGAAAGTGTTTTCAATCTTCTCGAGCCATTGGAGCATCACGGTGGCTCCTTCAAGCCCTGTGAACTTCGGAGGGTTACCCGCATTAAAGGACTTAATGTTATAACTGGAGGTATTGTTTTGGCTCAAAGCTTGGGCTATTGCGGCGGCCATTTCCTGGGAACGTTGCTGCGAACGTCTGCGCGAGGCTTCTCTTCTCTGAAATCGGCGAGATAGTGGAGGCATTCTATAAAAGTTTTAATTTTGTTAATATCTTGGCGCAAAGTATAATCTTATAAAGCTTGGTTTCGCGGGGTTAGATACCATCAACAGTTAAAGTAAACATGAATTTGAATGCAAACTTAATACAGATAACAAATTCGAATCAAGAATCGACAATTCATGTATCACCATGACTTTCCGAATTCTCAATTTAAAATGACGAGTAAACGAGTATTGGAGATTGACGATTCATGTATCACCATGACTTTTCAATCCTCAATATAAAATATACAAGAAAATGAGTATTGGAGGTTGACAATTCATGTATCACCATGACTTTTCAAGTCTCCAACCTCAGAACATAATCGTAAATGGAGATTGAAAATCAACTATTCATGTATCACCATGACTTTTCGGATTTTCAAATCCCAACAAACGAATATGCAAGTAAAATCAATAAAAATCGAAATTCAGCAAAAATCGAAATATCGCGAAATAAATCATAAAATCATATACTGCGTCTGCGCAAGCATATTTATAAATAACGAGTAATTAACAATAAGCGCGCAAACATGAGATTTCTCTCATGCGCGAGAAGGGACTCTTAGGTATTCTAGGCCGTTACGTCTAACCACCTATCCTAAAGTCAACGAGCTCTGATACCAATCTGTAACACCCCGACCAAAGGCGGATTATACATCGGGGCACCACATATTGTTTCATTACTCGTGACACTATTGGGTGTCAATATTTAATAAATATATTCATTCGCGCACGCGCAACGTAAACACAAGATAACATAAATCAACATAAATCAATATATTATAAGACAAAATATTCGAACAATAATAACTTGTCTTGTTACATTTTAATCTAGGTCAAAAGTAAAAACGTCCTACGTGTCCACAAGCTCCAAATGTAGCTACAGCAAACCTGAACATGTGTTAAAATAAAACGTCAAACACTTGCGTGTTGGTGAGAAATCAAGTTTAATAGATAATAGATAACAATAATCACTGCGCGCAACACGTGTATGTCTGGTGTTTAACAAGGGTGTAATCAGATTGTGATCAAGCCTAAATAGATCATAGTTCATAGTTCAATCCGTGCTCCCAAATAAGCACAAAAACAAGAAAACATCTGTGCAAGTGTAAAACAAAGAAAACCGTAAACGATAGGTCTCCCGTGTTCATCTAATGGATCCATGAAAACTTCGGAATAGGCCGAACAAAGCGGTTAATGATACACACATACAAATAAACAGCCAAGTAAACGTCCTCAACACATGGGATACTGCGCGACTAAAGTTCATAAACAAGTTTAAGACTCTAAGTTTGTATGAACACATGAACATCCCAAAACATTAAAAATAAAAAGGGATTAGGTACGAGATTACTCACTTGATAAACGATGCGGTGTAAGATAAAGCAAGAACCAACTTTAAACAAGCACAAGTTAACCTATAATTAAAGATTATTGTTTTAACGATTGGTTTTAAGTCTTGATTATAAGTTAGCATAATTAATAAGTAAATTATATATAATATATATTACCGGAAAAGCAGGGCAGAACGGGGAGGAAGACGGGGGCAGAGGGGGAGGCGGCAGAGAGAGCAAGGAGGAGGTTAAATTAAGTGTTTGTGTGTGATGTGTTAAGAAAATTAACATTATTATTTATAGGGAAACCCTAGGGAACACAATCCCTAGAAAAGGGGAAAAGATCTCCAAAAAAGCAAAAGATTCCAAAAGCAAAAGATATCAAAAGATATGGCAGCTGCAGGGGGCAAAGGAAAAGCTGACAGGTAACAGTAAAAGCATGGGCGGGTCAGATAAAGGTACTGGTCAAGCATGGAAAAGCAGATCTCAAAAGATAATGTCAGTCACTTTTTCTGCCAACCAATGGGGTTGGTGCGCATGCTGCGCCGAAAGTAACTTTTCAGACATAAGATAGGTCAGGTCAACAGCACAGGAGATAAGACATCACAAAAGCAAACGGCTAGATTAAACATAAGAAAACTCAAAGGGGTTTAGCGCGAGAAGGCTCGAGCGCACGCGCGAGGGCGAAGGCAGACAGAGAACAGTCAACAGCGCGCCGCGGGAAGAACTAAAATCCTTAGCGCGTCGCGGGAAGAACTACCATTCTTAGCGCGCTGCGAGAAGAACCACAATTCTTAGCGCGTCGCGGGAAGAACTTCCGTTCTTAGCGCGCTGCGAGAAGAACCACAATTCTTAGCGCGTCGCGGGAAGAACTACCGTTCTTAGCGCGCTGCGAGAACAGTTCGCCTCGCGTATCGCAGGAACAACTGGTCTTCGCGCAGGCTTCCTTGTAAGGAGTCTGGCGCGTGGAGCTGCGCAGACAACCTTAGGCGGGAAGGAACAAAGGGCAAGCAAAGAGTTAAGAGAAAAAGGGGGAAACAAGGCTGAGGGGTTAAACAGGAGGGCGGGACGGCGACAAGAGAGAAAAGAAGGCGGAAAGAGAGAAGAAGAGGGACGGGACGGAGGAAAGGAAAAGAGAGGAAGAGGCGGGAAGGAAAATATATTATTATTATTAAAAATAAAGTATAAGTATAAATAAATATTAAATCATAAAAGAAAGAGATCGGATCGGAAAAACGGGTACCTGGGTCGGGTCGGATCGGGTCAGATGTCACAGCAACTCCTATACTTCTTCGTTGTCGGCTATATTATCATCGTCGGCTAAATTAATCCTGCCGTCCAGGAAGAAGCTACGAGCATCGGAGGGTGTGTTTGGTGTGCTCGGATTTGTCGACGACGATGTCTTCGACCTTTTTGAAGGTCGGGATGAGTCGACTCGTCGGGCGACCGGAACGGTTGGTGCCCCGTTCCATTTCGCGCAACGACGTAGTTTTTCCCAACAATTCAAATACTTGAATGGTTTCCCGGGCCGCTCAAAATTTTGGCCCTGAGCTCAAAAGTCGCTCAAGGCTTGAGATATAATGTCGCCGTCGTTATGCCCGCTACGCCAGCCGGACCCCTACAACCGGTTAATTATCCCGACAGATTTTTGACAATCAGCGTTAAGCCCCTTCCAGTGGGATTGAACCGCTTCTTTTCCCCGGTAGTCTTCAGGTTTATTGGTTATCGTGAGCCATGCTTCAAAAATTTTCTTCCAAAACACCCCGGTGGCTTGAAAGTTAGCTACAAATTAAAATTATTTGTCACAATTAGTATACATTTTAATAAACACTAAATACATTTTTAATAAATACTTAATATTAAAAAACTTACCGACGTTGGGATCCTTTGAAATGACGATCCATGCCCTTGCGAGGGCCACCTCCTCTTCGCTCCAATGCTTGTATGGATCACGTTGTGCCATCGGCTTCCCCGGTTGTTTCTTTTTGTGTTTACGGGTCGTCTTTTTGCTTGAATCGGAGGCCCGTGTCGTTTGCGTCTCCGACACCGTCACGGGCTCCGACTCCAATGGTGTAGACCCGAACGCCAGCATTGTGTTTTGGGAGCTGAGATAGTTGGCGTACATGTTTAGGTTCAGGTCGGAAAATTATAACGGATAGCCCGGTTGGTTTAGGTTCATCGGGTTCCATTGTAAGTTCGGTTGGCTCGGTTGCGAACCATACGTTTGACCGAAAGCAGGGAATTGGTAGTTCGGGTTGTTTCTAGGATTCATTTTGCTATTTTTTTGTAAGAATTTGGGTATGAGTTGTGTATAAAATGGATATAAAATGGAGAAGAGGGGTGTATGTTTATATATATATTGTTTAAATTAATTATTATTTTTTTTACATTTGACCGTTGGCAACGGTCATTTAAATATAATATTATTATTTTCTAAACCATCCGGCGACAAATACAACCCGCCCCCGCCCCTTTTCACCCACTTATCGCCGCCGGGGGGGGGGGTTCTAGCCCCTTCGTGCCCAAAAACGCCCGATCCCACGCCCACTACACATGGCCTAAGGGTGTTGTCTTCACTAAGTGTCTCTCTAAAGCTAAACGTAGTGGACGAAATTGAGGGCGATTTTGGGAGGAACACTGCCCCCCCCCCCCCCCCCCCCCCCCCCCGGGTTGATATTGGGGCGAAATGGGGCAGGGGCGGGAGGGTTTTGTCGCCGAAAGGAGGAAAAGTTTTATTATTATTTTATTAATATATGTGTGTTATATATATACATATACATATATATTATTACTATTTGTAGCCCCTATACCATTACACCCCAAAAACAAATTTTCACCCCTTGCTACTGGACGCCACATAGCGTAAAACGCCCCAATTTATAGCCCTCTACTACGCATAGCCTAAGCAATAGGTATCACATATGCACACGTCTCACTACACATAACATTTAACAAGGTATTAATGATGTTGGTTAAGGATAACGAGGGAAAGAGACAGAAGTTGGCAAGGGAGAAAGATGGAAAGATGTATTTAACAATTCGAGGTCGGGTGGAGATGAGATGATTTTATTTCAAAAACAAGTTATCGTGTCAGGTATTAGGCTAACTTTTGTTGGCAAAGGCTAGTGATATAATGCCATCTCAAGTTGAACTTAGGTGGGCTAGATGTGGGATATGCAGTTCAATATAGGGTCAAAATTAAAATTATTTAAGCGAGCGCTAGCTTAGCGCGACTAAAAAACCATTCAGACGGGCTAGCGTAGCGCGACTAAAAAACAATTCAGGTGGCCTTCGATCCACGAGACATTTGAACAACCCTACATAAACTACAAGTAACGTCTTTGAATACTTCTTGGTCTTCTCTTTGATTCTTGAGATATAAAGTGAGGTATATATGTATCAATCACTAAAAAAAATGTGTTTTTACTTTTAAGGTGTTAGGCATACAGAAGACGAGTCAAGGTGTTGGAGCAAAAATGCTTCAAGACAGACCGTAGATCCGAGTTTAACATGGGTAGCAATTCTCTGTTATTCGTTAAATAAAAAGTCAAAAAACAGATTCTGAAATCTGAATCATACTTTCGTTGGAGCCACAGAAGAAAACCAACCATCAAACATCTTATTTCATCAATCAAGTTTTCCTTAAAATGCAAAGGAAAAACCACCTATTGTATTCGCTACATCAATTCATTCTTTGTAACTTTGAAAAACGTATTGTTTGTAGTTCAAAAGTTTCAAATAATATGAGAGTTTTAAAAGTTCACTTCCAAATGATTATTTAGTTTGTTACAACCATCGAAATATTTTTTTCATGATTCGTTCTGAAAGTACGTCTAGTAAGTGGACTGGTGATACATGGTCGATCTGTGGTATTAACTGTGATTCTTTTGTTCAAAGTTGTTCCTAGCCTTTTTACTATGCAATCTCAGCAGTGGATATTTGGCTCTTCCATAGTTATTCAATCTAATCTAGACGTGCACAAAATAACCGGTTCCGGAACCGAACCGGTGGAACCGACCCGGAACCGGTTCTAACCCATACCCGGAACCGGTTCCTGACCGGGTATAGGATTTCTCCTCGGAGCCGGTTCCGGAACCGGAACCGACCCGGAACCGGTGGAAAAAACCCGGAGGAACCGGTCAAAAACCCGAAAAAAACCTGGAGGGACCGGTCAAAACCCGACCCGGAACTGGTCAAAACCCGGTCAAATACCCGACTATACCCGGAACCGGTTCCGGAACCGAACCTGGTTTGACTTTTGTTGACCATACCCGGAACCGGTTCCTACCCGGTTCCGGGTTTTTTAAATACCCGATTTGTGCACGTCTAATCTAATCTAACATATAGGTAGTTAAGTGGTTGTGATGTGTAGAAGTCAATAACACTTGATGTCATATTTGACTGGACAAATGCTTATGGCCAAAAACACACGGTGACTAATATTATAGGTTACACAGACTCATAGTAATTGAAAGCAAGTGTTTCAATTCTTATGATGAAAATAAAAAATAAATTCTCTATTTAAACGTAAACAACAATTAAAAACAACCCAAACAGTCACCAAAAATGACACCCAAAACCTATAGTTAACCCATACCTGACTTATCTTTAATCTCCTTCAGATGCAGAAAAATAAATCCATTGGCAGTGTATCGATTAGGGTTCCGCAATATGATTTACAGCCCCAGCAGGATCAATGCCACCCTCGGGCTGTTGCATAACACCCGGTTCAGAAGTTAGACCAACAGCAGGCACATCTGCTTCTCTTTGATCAAACTTAGACTCACGCCTTCTTTCACGCCTTACAGGTGTCTGACTTCGACTCCGGCTCCGGCTCCGGCTCCGTGACCAACTCCGGCTTCGGCTCCGTGACCAGCTCCGGCTGCGGCTTCTACTCCGGCTATAGCTTCTTCCCCTGCCACGATCACCATCTCTTCTGTTATCAAACCGCCCTCTACCACGCCCACGACCCCCACCACCATCACGGGAATCCCTGAATCTGTCATTCCTATCCCAGCCACCATCCAGTCCACCATATCCAACACCTCTAGGACCACCACGACCTCCAAAGCCGCCATCCCTCCCACCACACGACCTCCAAAGCCACCATCCCTCCCACCACCACGGCCTCCAAAGCTGCCATCTCTCCCTCCACCATGACCACCGAATCCTCCACGACCTCCAAACCCGTCGTCCCTCTGACCACCTCTACCTCCAAAGCCACCACCACGGCCACCAGAACCAGCGTCCCTCATGTCACCACGGCCACCAAAACCCCCGTCCCTCATGTCACCACGGCCGCCAAATCCCCCATCCCGCATGTCATTGCCACCACGGCCGCCAAAACCCCCACCCCGCATATCACTGCCACCACGGCCGCCAAAACCTCCATCCCTTGACTCAAAACCACGGCCACCACGACCACCACCAGAATCCCAACGTCCGCCACCACGGCCACCACCAAAATCCCAACGCCCGCCACCACCACCAGAATCAAACCTGCTCACTCCGCCCCGCTCCTTCCCAAAACCAGGCCCACCACGTGTTGCAATCTCACGCACCGCAGGTGGCACAATCTGATTGGCTCCCTCAAGAAGTTTGATAAGGTCAGCAGCGTGTTTCCAATCTTGTTCAGAAAAGAAAGTGTAAGCCACCCCTTTTGCCCCTGCCCTTCCAGTTCGCCCTATTCGATGAACATAGTCCTCCACACCGTTTGGGAAATCATAATTAATCACCACCCTGGAAACACAATAGAAAATTCGAAATGTGCCAACAGAATACAGATATTTATATTATTCAACTTTTTACCTTACGTCCTTGATGTCAAGGCCACGTGCAGCAACATCAGTAGCAACTAATATCGGGGACTTTCCAGAACGGAACTGATTGAGAACCCAGTCTCTCTCACTCTGAGATTTGTCTCCATGAATGGCAGCAGCCCCAAAATTACGACCAATACTACGTGTGAGTTGATCACATAACTTTTTAGTTGAACAAAAAATAATGATCTTCGATCCCCTTTCTTCAGATCTCAGAATCTGCTCCACACGCTTCTGCTTCTGAAAGTCAGGGACCACTTCCACATACTACAACAACACATACAATAATATGCCATTATTGTGGCTGTGTGCTTACTTTGTAAGGAAGCCAAGAGAAACATATGCAACAGTCTGTTAGCACTTACCTGTGTAATAGATTTGTTTGCAGCAAGCTCATCCGCATTGCCAATGTTGACCTGAACAGGATTGACCAAAAGATCACTAGCAATTTTCCTGACTTCTTTGGGCCAGGTGGCAGTATACATAAGGGTTTGCCTTCGAGGGGGTATTTCATTGACAATCTTCCTTATTTGAGGTTCAAATCCCATATCAAGCATCCTATCAGCCTCATCAAGCACAAGTAGACACTTGACGAAAGTCAACCTTCTTCATTTCAAGAATATCATTAAGCCGACCTGGAGTCGCTACAACAATATCTGCTCCTCGTTCTAACTCCTTCAGTTGCGGGCCCTTAGGTGCCCCACCATACAGACACTGAACAACATTCACACACACACACACACACACACATTAGCAATACTAGATGCCAAAAAAATATATGTACAACTAGAGACTCACTGTGCAAGAAATTCTGATGGATCTGCCAAACTTGATGGCCTCATCTTGTATCTGTTTTGCAGGTTATCGGAAGAACCATCTTGCCGGAATTAACCCCTCGTGGGAAACGTCTATCTAACCCTCAGGTTACTCGTAATCTGTCGGGGTTCGACTGGTGTTTCTTCATTGGCGCCATCCGTGCATAAAGCTAGAACTTTATTTTTCTCCAGTTTTTTCAAAATTTCTGGAAAGATGGTTAAGGATACTCCGGTCCCAAAACCGAGTAACCAAGAGACTCCGGTAATTATGACCCCAGCTATAAGGGGGAATACCAAGTACACAAACTTTACGAACACTACCCCAGCTACCCAGGCCGGGGCAAGTGAAGTAAATAATCAGACACTGGGATTCACCGATACCCAGTTAGAAAATCAACAGACGAGGCTCCCCTGCCAAACACTCGATGAGGTTAAAGCGTGGGCCGAAGCACGTCAAAAAGAGTTCCAAGCTGAGTTGGATGAACGTTTACGTTCACTCCAACAAGTGGAAGAATTCGAATACGACGATGATTCGGAGGAATCCGAGGAAGACGCGAACCCTCGTCATAGGGCAAAAGGGAAGCGTAAAGAAACGGATTCCCAACCGAGAAGGCGTTTTGGAGAAGCATTCAGTCCAATAAACGTGGGCAACAGCCCACGGGACTTCTCCAAAACATTCACGCCAACTGCGGCAAGGGCGGGAACGTCCAAATTCGCAAGGGACATTGCAGAAGCAATCGCCCCAAGAAGTGCCAAACAAATGTCCAACGTAGGCACGTACGATGGTATTTCTGACCCCGATGATCACTTGAACAGATTCATCGCGGGGGCGACCGTCAGTAACTGGACGAAACCCACGTGGTGTTATATGTTCCAAATGACGCTGGTCGGGGCAGCTAGAGCGTGGTTCGACCGTCTGCCGGTCCACCACATCTACGATTGGGCAGACTTCCAACAGAAGTGCGGGTACAGCGTCAAGGCAAAACCCTTCACGCACCTAGCCCTGCAGGGATTTAACGCCAGGGATACCTTGGGAGTAAAGTAACTAATAAGACGAAGTGCGGGTACAGCGTCAAGGCAAAACCCTTCGCATACCGAGCACTCCATGGGAATTGAAACCAAGAAGGATCTTCTGGGCCATGCTTGCAGAAACGGGATTAACATCCCCGCATAGCGGGAACGTCAAGAACTAGATTGTTTGAAACTTCAGAATGGAATTGGTGGTTATAACATGATTGATCACTATGTTCAAAACCACCAAGACCTCATGGAGAATCTACACAAAAGGTTCTAAACGCTCCTGACTTGCGGGGAGGTTACAGACCTATCCGCATCATCCCAGAGATCAAGCAGAACATTGGGAAATTCTGCGTGACATTGGGAAACCCGTGGGTAAGACTTCCCGCGGAAAACCCATAAAACTAAACCCTTTTCAAAAACCCCTTGCTTAAGTCCAAAAGTTCACCTCACTTTATTAAACATTCATGAGAAGAACATTGGACTGGGGGGACTTGAAGAGGTAGGTCCCAGCAGAGGTGGTTAGGACCCGCAAGACTCCCTTAAAAGGAGACGTCTGCGCAGTTGAACACGCAAGACTCCTTAAACGGACGTCTGCGCAGTTGAACCCGCAGACTTCACCATAGGGATGTCTGCGCCGCGACCTACCAAACCCGCAGGACCCACCACGCTCTGAGTTGTGACGACCTCACATGCGGTACGCAAGCTGGTCCCGCTGGAAATGCCTCCCTATGGTTTCCAAGTATCTGCCTGTTCCCGCAGGTGCGGATACCCGCCATTAGGGACTGGCCACCCGCGCAGCATGGCTACACGCATAAGGCTCAAACTCGTAATAATTCAGTAGTCACCTGAAGAAGGAATGAGCAAAGCCGGGAACATTCCCGCATAAAGGCGGGAGGGGGAAAACTCCCGCCTAAATGAGCCAGTCCGTATAATAATGGAGGATCTTTTGTGTGATACCTGACGAGGTATGGACAAAAGATCTGACCAACGATACGACAGCTCACTGACAGCAGCATGGCAGACAACACGCCACAGCACTGTGACCAATAGCCGCCGCCTGCTCACCAACTCCTGCCATACCACGTGCCTAGCCTGTAGTTGGTGGAAAAGGAAAAGTGAACAGCACGCCTGGTCACTGTCAGCCGCTGCCTATCCACCAATTACCAGCAGAGCACGTGTGTAGGCCACAGTTGACAGAGTAGTAGGCCGGCTAAACCTCCTTGGAAACCCACCTTCGGCTATAAAAGACATCAAATGGTATTATCATTTCATCATCTAATATCTTGTATAATTTACCTGATAACTGCTCTAGTATTAATAATATACTTTTATATTCAAAGAGTAAGATAGACTGATTCTCACGCCGGAGGGTGGTCACAAGGAGGAACCCCCCCCCTTTCTTAGTGACGAGCTCACGGTGTCTGTTTTGCAGGTTATCGGAAGAACCATCTTGCCGGAATTAACCCCTCGTGGGAAACGTCTATCTAACCCTCAGGTTACTCGTAATCTGTCGGGGTTCGACTGGTGTTTCTTCAGTGGAACAACAGAAGTCCAACATTTTCTATTACATCACATGGTTACTTTACGTATAGTACCATGAGAGAGTACATCAATTTTTAGGAGTTTTTTAATCTCTTAGAATAACACAAGTTCAAGATTGGATCCAGAAGTTCTTAAAAGCATCAAAGAACATAGAAGATCTCGAAAAACTTGAAGAATCTAATTTTATTTTTATTCGTTGTAATTGTTATTTCTATCACTTTTTCATTAATAAATTATGATTAACTTTAATCTTTCTCATAGATGTTTAGAATTGTAAGTTAATAAGTTGTTTTATGGTCTTATTGTGATACATGTATATACTATATAAAACTCTAATAATTTCTCCAATTCACAATAACTATCTACATGTTCCTACGGATGGGTTGAAGTTGTTGCGGACAGGTCCTCAAATCGAAGCTGATGATGTTGAATTATCATCAAGTTGAAGCTACTCTTGTGTTTAATTTTGTTGCTATTTTAATTCCCAAATTTTGAATGCTACTACTTTTATTAATTACTGTTTTGGGCTCATGTTGAACTCTTAAATGGCGTTGCAATGTTGGTGAACTTTAAAATGATCTTTATTTAAAAATGGTAGAATGTCTTTGAATTTAGTAATGGATGTAATAAATAGACTTGAGTAAATGACTCCTAAGAATATTTTTGATCATTTTGCTTTCCTAAGTGTTAAATAAATTGACTTGAGTAAATGACTCCTAAGAATATTTTTGATCATTTTGCTTTCCTAAGTGTAACACTTAGGAAAGTAGAATAATCAAAACACTTAGGAAAATAGAATGATTAAAAATATAGTAGAATGATCAAAAATATTCTTAAAATAAGTAATGGAAAATTTAAATAAAAAAATAAAAACATTTCATGATAAGAAATTAAGGAAATAAAAGTATAAATAAGGAAGTTTAATCTCATATTAAGAAATTGGGGAAAAAAATCCATCGCACATGAAAGGGTGGAAGATTGTGAAAGCATTCCATTTGGGTATGGATAAGGAAGTTAAAATTCATCTCACATGAAAAGTGGAAAAGATTTTGAAGCTATTTATAAAAAGATAAATTTTCATAGTAATATTCTTTTATGCCAAGCATGCACTCAGAGGTCCTAGCGGAGGGTACAAAGTACCCGACGCGCACGGGCTCGTGCGAGGATGATGGCGACGGGCACAATGTGGCGCTTTGATAGCGCACTTTGCACTTCGCTTATTGCTTTTGGAAAGCGAAAGCAAGACCAAGATGTGACAAGGGACTAAAATTGAAAAATAGAATCCAGGAACCCATCGCGATACGCGATGAGTCCAAGAATAAGACCATCGCGATACACGATGGTCCGTTATGACTCAGCGACACGTGTCACATCCGGGTGACATGTGGCAGACGCTAGGGCTGAGTCATCATGCCACTTGTTAATCACCTGCCATCGCGATACGCGACGGCTTAAGGGAAGGGTCCATCGCGTATCACGATGGGACCCAATTTCAACTATAAATAGAGGGGTCACGGCACTCTTCACCATCACACCAAATTACTCTCTCTAAGATATTTCTCTCTCTACCTCGTTTTGCGTGTTGAGCCTCGTAATCCGTGCCAATACCCGGCGTTTCCTTGAAGTGCTTGCCACCCAAAAGTAACCCGACAATCTGCCTCGAAGTGCGTGCACGACCCGCCGACCCCCGAGCGTCGCCTCTATTTGCGTGCCAATAAAAGTAGATCAAGAATACCCGATATTCGTGCAAGTGCATAAGTGCTACCGAAAGTCAAGTAATTATTAAGCTAAGCAAGGTAGGGGTTCTGCCCGAATAAAATATTATTATTTCAAGGCTTAGACCCTAGTCGGGGATATAGCCTAGACCTTGATCGAACTAAAATGCACTAACTAAATAAAATTTCTTTATGATTAAGAAATACAAAATTATATAAACAAAAGTTATAGCAAACATATAGTTTTTTCATGGTTAAGAAACATAAGCATTTACATACATGCGGATATATTTAAAATATTATATCTTTATAATTAAAGATAAGTTTTTACCTACAAGGAATATAGTCAAAATAGTGTTTCCTCATAATTAAAAAACATAATATTATATATATCAAGGTTATAGACAAATGACGTTTCTTCTTGAAAAAGAAACATATCATAAGCATTTCTTCTCGAAGAATAAAAATAGCACAAGAATAACAAATAAAGAGAAAGATTTCAGATCTTAATATTTTATTCAAACAAATGATCAATCAAGGTTTAAAGCTATCAAAACCAGACTAAAGGTGTGTAGCTGGATTAAGAGACGATCCGGATATTTATATAAACCTATTTTATTATAGGTTAATCAATCATTCATTCATAAAGGTTTTCAAACGAGATCACCACATCATTCTGAACAGACAATCACAGGTGAACACGTTAAACCTTTTTCAGTCAAGATAAACAGGTTGTTTACTTAAACAAAGAGAGTCAAATTTTTATGAGATTACGTGATCTATAACAAAAAGATTTAATGGATTACGTGATCCCTAATTTACAAGATAGAAAATAAAAGCAACTCAGACTGAGTACACATTTGTCTGGATCCAAACATAATTTATCTAGTCTTTCAATCAAGGCTACGTGGTCGCAGACTATAGATCATAATAAAAATTTCTCCAATGGGCGTCAGTACCCGGAGAACCGTAATTGTGTGTGTATGGTAGTGACGCAAATCCTAGAAATAAGAGATGTTTCTGCTGAGATTTTCAAGAAAACTATTTTGTCAGTTAAAGAAAGATTTAATAAATGTTTTGAGAGTCAACGATTCACCAGCATGTCGCTGACATATTTTCCCCCAAACGTTTCAGGAAATAAAGTTAGCACATGTAGCAAGGAATTATAGTCATCCATGAAGTTAGATGCTCGCAAGGTAGAGATGACTTAGTTTTTAATTATTAAAATATTGTAAACAATATTTAAACAAGGTTTATAAATTATTCACTCGGATATTTATTATCCGAGAAGTTCTCCAAATAAATCAAATATTTATTATTATAAATAAATGTTTACAAATAAATTAATGTTTCAAAATATATATTAATATTTTATTTTAAAATAAAGATTTCCGCTAAATAACCCGCAAACTCTAATATATTTACAAAACATGTACCAACTATTGGTTACACGCTTAGGCCCTAAGTCGGAGTGTGACATATAGTCCTATTAGGAGTTTGAAAGATGTTAGATGAAATAAATGGTTGTAGTTTTCCTGATACTTCCTTCGTCCCATTATAAGTGTCATAGTTTGATTTTTCAAGTCTTTTTTGTTTAACTTTGACCGACAATATTTTTGTTTGTGTTATATAATACTTGATGTAAAATATATGAATGGATTGGGTTTTAAATGTATTTTACATTGATATAATTTTCATCAAGTATTATATGACACGAACAAAAATATTTACGGTCAAAGTTGCAAAAAAAAATTGAAAAGTCAAACTATGACACTTATAATAGGACGGAGGGAGTATATTTTAGGCACTTCTTAACAATTTGGTTAATTGATCTGAATTGTAATAGGTTTGAACACCTTTTAAGTTCAAACTGCTCAAATTCGAATTGATTCGACTTCAAATCAACCCAATTATATTTGGTTTTGTACAAATTGAAGTCTAATTAATTCTAATTGAAGTTCAGGTTAAAAACTTGTTTGAATAACCTGAAACTTGATTCAATGGGAATTTCTACATCGAACAATGACAGTTCAACTAAGCATTTCATGACGAGGAATGAACATGATAAAATCTCAAGAAAATAACTCGTGAACGTGAATGCTTGGTTACAAAAGTTTTTATAAACCCAAATGGAATATATATATATATATATATAATATAAGTTTTATAAAACATACTTTTATCGAACAAAATGAGATTTAAGAAAAAAAAACAAAGATAAGAATTTTGTAATAATTGAAAGTTTGTAATGAATTAAAAATAAGAAACTTGGCGGAAGTCAACCTTCTTCATTTCAAGAATATCATTAAGTCGACCTGGAGTTGCTACACCAATATTTGCCCCTCTCTCTAATTCCATTAGTTGTGGGCCCTTAAGAGCCCCGCCATATAATCACTAAAGCACATTCACCAACACGCATTAGCAAACCGATATGCAAAAAGAAAAAATAGTAACTAAAAACTCACTGTGCAAGAGATTCTGATGAATATGCCAAACTTGATGGACTCATCTTGTATTTGAGTAGCAAGTTACCTTGTGGGAGATAAACCAATCATTGTGGGCCCAAGTTAGGGATTGTTCTTACAATGTCTAAGAAGCATGAAAGCAAGAATCAGATAGCCTAATGTTTTACCATAACATGTCTTTGCAATTGCCACTATGTCCCTGTTTTGTAAAGAGATAGGCCAAGTTTGTGCCAGAATTGGTGTAGGGAAAGCAAAACCAGCATCATAGATCTGAAAAGAAATCATCTACCCTCTAAATGAACACGTATGTTTATTTTATGTATTTTTTAGCATTTTGCATAAAAGTTTATAATAAACACTAGAGGCTAGAATTCGAAGCATCTAAGAATTGAAAAAGAATGTTTAGTAAAAAAAAGAGACCTATAGATGTATAGTTACTTACTGAAGCAACAAGAGGAAAGAAAAGGGTGCAGTTAAAACAAAAGAGGCAGAGTTAACTTCAGAATTTGTAGCCTAACTCAGAATAAACGTGTGAATAACATAACATCGTAACATGTGCTCCGTTTCTGGAACAGATATCGCACTGGCGTTAAGTCAAAAGCATAAATCCTAGAGTCAAAATTAAAAAGGAAAAAAGAAGAGCCAAACCGATTGTATAAAAAATTCCAGCACATAACCAAATATCTTTTAACAAATTCCGAAGAGGATGACTTACCTCCCTCAATGTAACAACCTACAAATTTCCAAATCAATTTTGACAATTTAAGAAGTTGAGGGACCAATTAGTTATTTAGCTAAAATAAATATATGTAAACTCTCATGAAGCGACACATGTCTGATGACTAATCGCATGAAAGCGACACATGTCCAATGACTAATCGGATGAAATCGACATGTGTCCAATGACTAATAATATGGAATGACATGTGTCGCCACATGTCAACATGAAAGGACACGTGCCATTACAAGAATGAATGGTGGCTAGCAACGGTCGGACCGACGGTGTGAGTTTCAACTATAAATAGTGATCATGGGTTGTTCATTTTTGGCATCCCGAACACCTAATCACTTCCACTTTCTCGAAGTTCGTGCCATCGAGTTGGAGTCCGACGCCACACTAAAGTTTCAACGTTCCATATCACAACGCCCTACATATAGTCGAAGTATTGTGCATTCGTCCTTAAGCGTTATACCGATTTTAAGGTAAGAGTTATGTTTATGATATTTCAACTCATAGCTTAGATTCTAGTCGATGGT